>NW_027552822.1:0-55813 GCF_045843805.1 Urocitellus parryii | reverse complement strand
CCGTGTTTGATTTAGAATCCAACTACATGTATCCATATAGGAGAAAACAGAGTGAAACCTAAACATGAAAACGGTTACTGCAAAGGTACGGTTTAACATAGAAGAACGAAATTTGGTCAGCCAAGTGGATTGCTGTACTGATCATTACCTGCAAGTATCATCAAGATTGGGTGAAAAAATGTTTGCTGAGATTTCAGGAAACTCGTAGTTTTTTGGAAGGCTTGGCAACCCTTTCAATGAAAGTGATTCTCGTCAGTTTCTGCTTGGCGCTACTTCCATATTACACAAACCATAGCCATAGAACTTGGAACTACATTATTGTGGCAAGTTTCAAAGGGATAGCACAAACCGTGTTGATTTAGAGTTCCAAATACATGTATCCATATAGGATAAAACAGAGTGAAACCTAAACATGAAAACGGTTACTGCAAAGGAATGGTTTAACCTAGAAGAACGAAATTTGGTGAGCCTAGTGGGATTGGTGTACTGATCATTAAACGGAAGTATCATCAAGATTGGGTGAAAAAATGTTTGCTGAGATTTCAGGAAACTCGTAGTTTTTTGGAAGCTTGGAAACCCCTTTCAATGAAAGTGATTATCGTCAGTCTCTGCTTGGGGCTACTTCCATAGGACACAAACGATAGCCATAGAACTTGGAGCTACATTATTGTGCCAAGTTTCCAAAGAGCTAGCACAAACCGTGTTTGATTTAGAGTTCCACCTACATGTATCCATATAGGAGAAAACAGAGTGAAACCTAAACATGAAAACGGTGACTGCAAAGGAACGGTTGAACCTAGAAGAACGAAATTTGGTGAGCCAAGTGGGATTGGTGTACTGATCATTAAATGGAGGTATCATAAAGATTGGAGAAAAAATGTTTGCTGAGATTTCAGGAAACTCGTAGTTTTTGGAAGCTTGGCAACCCCTTCAATGAAAGTGATTCTCGTCAGTCTCTGCTTGGGGCTACTTCCATAGGACACAAACCATCGCGATAGAACTTGGAACTACATTACTGTGCCAAGTTTCAAAGAGCTAGCACAAACCGTGTTTGATTTAGAGTTCCAACTACATGTATTTATATAGGAGAAAACAGAGTGAAACCTAAACATGAAAACGGTTCCTGCAAAGGAACGGTTTAACCTAGAAGAACGAAATTTGGTGAGCCAAGTGGGATTGGTGTACTGATCATTACCTGCTAGTATCATCAAGATTGGGTGAAAAAATGTTTGCTGAGATTTCAGGAAACTCGTAGTTTTTTGGAAGCTTGGCAACCCCTTTCAATGAAAGTGATTCTCGTCAGTCTCTGATTGGGGCTACTTCCATGGACACAAACCATAGCCATAGAACTTAGAACTACATTACTGTGCCAATTTTCATAGAGGTAGCACAAACCGTGTTTGATTTAGAGTTCCAACTACATGTATCCATATAGGAGAAAACAGAGTGAAACCTAAACATGAAAACGGTTACTGAAAAGGAACGGTTCAACCTAGAAGAACGAAATTTGGTGAGCCAAGTGGGACTGGTGTACTGATCATTACCTGCAAATATCATCAAGATTGGGTGAAAAAATGTTTCCTGAGATTTCAGGAAACTCGTAGTTTTTTGGAAGCTTGGCAACCCCTTTCAATGAAAGTAATTCTCGTCAGTCTCTGCTTGGGGCTACTTCCATAGGACACAAACCATAGCCATAGAACTTAGAACTGCATTATTTTGATAAGTTTCGAAGAGGTAGCACAAACCGTGTTTGATTTAGAATCCAACTACATGTATCCATATAGGAGAAAACAGAGTGAAACCTAAACATGAAAACGGTTACTGCAAAGGTACGGTTTAACATAGAAGAACGAAATTTGGTCAGCCCAGTGGGATTGCTGTACTGATCATTACCTGCAAGTATCATCAAGATTGGGTGAAAAAATGTTTGCTGAGATTTCAGGAAACTCGTAGTTTTTTGGAAGCTTGGCAACCCTTTCAATGAAAGTGATTCTCGTCAGTTTCTGCTTGGCGCTACTTCCGTAGTACACAAACCATAGCCATAGAACTTGGAACTACATTATTGTGCCAAGTTTCAATGGGATAGCACAAACCGTGTTTGATTTAGAGTTCCAAATACATGTATCCATTTAGGAGAAAACAGAGTGAAACCTAAACATGAAAACGGTTACTGCAAAGGAATGGTTTAACCTAGAAGAACGAAATTTGGTGAGCCTAGTGGGATTGGTGTACTGATCATTAAATGGAAGTATCATCAAGATTGGGTGAAAAAATGTTTGCTGAGATTTCAGGAAACTCGTAGTTTTTTGGAAGCTTGGCAACCCCTTTCAATGAAAGTGATTCTCGTCAGTCTCTGCTTGGGGCTACTTCCATAGGACACAAACCATCGCGATAGAACTTGGAACTACATTATTGTGCCAAGTTTCAAAGAGCTAGCACAAACCGTGTTTGATTTAGAGTTCCAACTACATGTATCCATATAGGAGAAAAAAGAGTGAATCCTGAACATGAAAACGGTTACTGCAAAGGATGGTTTAACCTAGAAGAACGAAATTTGGTGAGCCCAGTGGGATTGTTGTACTGATCTTAAATGGAAGTATCATCAAGATTGGGTGAAAAAATGTATGCTGAGATTTCAGGAAACTCGTAGTTTTTTGGAAGCTTGGCAACCCATTTCAATGAAAGTGATTCTCGACAGTCTCTGCTTGGGGCTAATTCCATAGGACACAAACCATAGCCATAGAACTTGGAACTACATTATTGTGCCAAGTTTCAAAGAGCTAGCACAAACCGTGTTTGATTTAGAGTTCCAAATACATGTATCCATATAGGAGAAAACAGAGTGAAACCTAAACATGAAAACGGTTACTGCAATGGAATGGTTTAACCTAGAAGAACGAAATTTGGTGAGCCAAGTGGGACTGGTGTACTGATCATTACCTGAAAGTATCATCATACTGGGTGAAAAAATATTTGATGATTTCAGGAAACTCGTACTTTTTTGGAAGCTTGGCAACCCCTTTCAATGAAAGTGATTCTCGTCAGTCTCTGCCTGGGGCTAGTTCCATAGGACACAAACCATAGCCATAGTACTTGGAGCTTCTTTATTGTGCCAAGTTTCAAAGAGCTAGCACAAACCGTGTTTGATTTAGAGTTCCAAATACATGTATCCATATAGGAGAAAACAGAGTGAAACCTAAACATGAAAACGGTTACTGCAAAGGAACGGTTTAACCTAGAAGAACGAAATTTGGTGAGCCCAGTGGGATTGGTGTACTGATCATTAAATGGAAGTATCATAAATATTGGGAGAAAAAATGTTTGCTGAGATTTCAGGAAACTCGTAGTTTTTTGGAAGCTTGGCAACCCCTTTCAATGACAGTGATTCTCGTCAGTCTCTGCTTGGGGCTACTTCCATAGGACACACACCATACCGATAGAACTTGGAACTACATTATTTTGCCAAGTTTCAGAGAGCTAGCACAAACCGTGTTTGATTTAGAGTTCCAACTACATGTATCCATATAGGAGAAAACAGAGTGAAACCTAAACATGAAAACGGTTCCTGCAAAGGAACGGTTTAACCTAGAAGAACGAAATTTGGTGAGCCAAGTGGGATTGGTGTACTGATCATTACCTGCTAGTATCATCAAGATTGGGTGAAAAAATGTTTGCTGAGATTTCAGGAAACTCGTAGTTTTTTGGAAGCTTGGCAACCCCTTTCAATGAAAGTGATTCTCGTCAGTCTCTGATTGGGGCTACTTCCATAGGACACAAACCATAGCCATAGAACTTAGAACTACATTACTGTGCCAATTTTCATAGAGGTAGCACAAACCGTGTTTGATTTAGAGTTCCAACTACATGTATCCATATAGGAGAAAACAGAGTGAAACCTAAACATGAAAACGGTTACTGAAAAGGAACGGTTCAACCTAGAAGAACGAAATTTGGTGAGCCAAGTGGGACTGGTGTACTGATCATTACCTGCAAATATCATCAAGATTGGGTGAAAAAAATGTTTCCTGAGATTTCAGGAAACTCGTAGTTTTTTGGAAGCTTGGCAACCCCTTTCAATGAAAGTAATTCTCGTCAGTCTCTGCTTGGGGCTACTTCCATAGGACACAAACCATAGCCATAGAACTTAGAACTGCATTATTTTGATAAGTTTCGAAGAGGTAGCACAAACCGTGTTTGATTTAGAATCCAACTACATGTATCCATATAGGAGAAAACAGAGTGAAACCTAAACATGAAAACGGTTACTGCAAAGGTACGGTTTAACATAGAAGAACGAAATTTGGTCAGCCAAGTGGGATTGCTGTACTGATCATTACCTGCAAGTATCATCAAGATTGGGTGAAAAAATGTTTGCTGAGATTTCAGGAAACTCGTAGTTTTTTGGAAGCTTGGCAACCCTTTCAATGAAAGTGATTCTCGTCAGTTTCTGCTTGGCGCTACTTCCGTAGTACACAAACCATAGCCATAGACCTTGGAACTACATTATTGTGGCAAGTTTCAATGGGATAGCACAAACCGTGTTTGATTTAGAGTTCCAAATACATGTATCCATTTAGGAGAAAACAGAGTGAAACCTAAACATGAAAACGGTTACTGCAAAGGAATGGTTTAACCTAGAAGAACGAAATTTGGTCAGCCAAGTGGGATTGCTGTACTGATCATTACCTGCAAGTATCATCAAGATTGGGTGAAAAAATGTTTGCTGAGATTTCAGGAAACTCGTAGTTTTTTGGAAGCTTGGCAACCCCTTTCAATGAAAGTGATTCTCGTCAGTCTCTGCTTGGGGCTACATCCATAGGACACAAACCACAGCCATAGAACTTGGAACTACATTATTGTGCCAAGTTTCAAAGAGCTAGCACAAACCGTGTTTGATTTAGAGTTCCAACTACCTGTATCCATATAGGAGAAAACAGAGTGAAACCTAAACATGAAAACGGTTACTGCAAAGGAACGGTTTAACCTAGAAGAACGAAATTTGGTGAGCCAAGTGGGATTGGTGTACTGATTATTAAATGGAAGTATCATAAAGATTGGAGAAAAAATGTTTCTTGAGATTTCAGGAAACTCGTAGTTTTTTGGAAGCTTGGAAACCCCTTTCAATGAAAGTGATTCTCGTCAGTCTCTGCTTGGGGCTACTTCAATAGGACACAAACCATCGCGATAGAACTTGGAACTACATTATTGTGCCAAGTTTCAAAGAGCTAGCACAAACCGTGTTTGATTTAGAGTTCCAACTACATGTATCAATATAGGAGAAAACAGAGTGTATCCTGAACATGAAATCGGTTACTGCAAAGGATGGTTTAACCTAGAAGAACGAAATTTGGTGAGCCCAGTGGGATTGGTGTCCTGATCTTAAATGGAAGTATCATCAAGATTGGGTGAAAAAATGTTTGCTGAGATTTCATGAAACTCGTAGTTTTTTGGAAGCTTGGCAACCCCTTTCAATGAAAGTGATTCTCGTCAGTCTCTGCTTGGGGCTACTTCCATAGGACACAAACCATAGCCATAGAACTTGGAACTACATTATTGTGCCAAGTTTCAAAGAGCTAGCACAAACCTTGTTTGATTTAGAGTTCCAACTACCTGTATCCATATAGGAGAAAACAGAGTGAAACCTAAACATGAAAACGGTTTCTGCAAAGGAATGGTTTACCTAGAAGAACGAAACTTGGTCAGCCAAGTGGGATTGGTGTACTGATCAGTACCTGCAAGTATCATCAAGATTGGGTGAAAAAATGTTTGCTGAGATTTCAGGAAACTCGTAGTTTTTTGGAAGCTTGGCAACCCCTTTCAATGAAAGTGATTCTCGTCAGTCTCTGCTTGGGGCTACTTCCATAGGACACAAACAATAACCATAGAACTGGGAACTACATTATAGTGCCAAGTTTCAAAGAGCTAGCACAAACCGTGTTTGATTTAGAGTTCCAACTACATGTATCCATATAGGAGAAAACAGAGTGAAACCTAAACATGAAAACGGTTACTGCGAAGGAACGGTTTAAACTAGAAGAACGAAATTTGGTGAGCCTAATGGGATTGGTGTACTAATCATTAAATGGAAGTATCATCAAGATTGGGTGAAAAAATGTTTGCTGAGATTTCAGGAAACTCGTAGTTTTTTGGAAGCTTGGCAACCCCTTTCAATGAAAGTGATTCTCGTCAGTCTCTGCTTGGGGCTACTTCCATAGGACACAAACCATAGCCATAGAACTTGGAACTACATTATTGTGCCAAGTTTCAAAGAGCTAGCACAAACCGTGTTTGATTTAGAGTTCCAACTACATGTATCCATATAGGAGAAAACAGAGTGAAACCTAAACATGAAAACGGTTACTGCAAAGGAATGGTTTAACCTAGAAGAACGAAATTTGGTGAGCCAAGTGGGACTGGTGTACTGATCATTACCTGAAAGTATCATCAAGACTGGGTGAAAAAATGTTTGATGATTTCAGGAAACTCGTACTTTTGTGGAAGCTTGGCAACCCCTTTCAATGAAAGTGATTCTCGTCAGTCTCTGCCTGGGGCTAGTTCCATAGGACACAAACCATAGCCATAGTACTTGGAGTTATTTTATTGTGCCAAGTTTCAAAGAGCTAGCGCAAACCGTGTTTGATTTAGAGTTCCAACTACATGTATCCATATAGGAGAAAACAGAGTAAAACCTAAACATGAAATCGGTTACTGCAAAGGAACGGTTTAACCTAGAAGAACGAAATTTGGTGAGCCCAGTGGGATTGGTGTACTAATTATTAAACGGAAGTATCATCAAGATTGGGTGAAAAAATGTATGCTGAGATTTCAGGAAACTCGTAGTTTTTTGGAAGCTTGGCAACCCCTTTCAATGAAAGTGATTCTCGTCAGTCTCTGCTTGGGGCTACTTCCATAGGACACAAACCATAGCCATAGAACTTGGAACTACATTATTGTGCCAAGTTTCGTAGAGGTAGCACAAACCTTGTTTGATTTAGAGTTCCAACTACATGTATCCATATAGGAGAAAACAGAGTGAAACCTAAACATGAAAACGGTTACTGCAAAGGAATGGTTTAACCTAGAAGAACGAAATTTGGTGAGCCAAGTGGGACTGGTGTACTGATCATTACCTGAAAGTATCATCAAGACTGGGTGAAAAAATGTTTGATGATTTCAGGAAATTCGTACTTTTTTGGAAGCTTGGCAACCCCTTTCAATGAAAGTGATTCTCGTCAGTCTCTGCCTGGGGCTAGTTCCATAGGACACAAACCATAGCCATAGAACTTGGAACTACATTATTGTGCCAAGTTTCATAGAGGTAGCACAAACCTTGTTTGATTTAGAGTTCCAACTACATGTATCCATATAGGAGAAAACAGAGTGAAATCTAAACATGAAAACGGTTACTGCAAAGGAACGGTTTAACCTAGAAGAACGAAATTTGGTCAGCCAAGTGGGACTGCTGTACTGATCATTACCTGCAAGTATCATCAAGACTGGGTGAAAAAATGTTTGCTGAGATTTTAGGAAACTCGTAGTTTTTTGGAAGCTTGGCAACCCTTTCAATGAAAGTGATTCTCGTCAGTCTCTGCTTGGGGCTACTTCAATAGGACACAAACCAACGCGATAGAACTTGGAACTACATTATTGTGCCAAGTTTCAAAGAGCTAGCACAAACCGTGTTTGATTTAGATTTCCAACTACATGTATCCATATAGGAGAAAACAGAGTGAATCCTGAACATGAAAACGGTTACTGCAAAGGATGGTTTAACCTAGAAGAACGAAATTTGGTGAGCCCAGTGGGATTGGTGTACTGATCTTAAATGGAAGTATCATCAAGATTGGGTGAAAAAATGTTTGCTGAGATTTCAGGAAACTCGTAGTTTTTTGGAAGCTTGGCAACCCCTTTCAATGAAAGTGATTCTTGTCAATCTCTGCTTGGGGCTACTTCCATAGGACACAAACCATAGCCATAGAACTTGGAACTACATTATTGTGCCAAGTTTCAAAGAGCTAGCACAAACCGTGTTTGATTTAGAGTTCCAACTACATGTATCCATATAGGAGAAAACAGAGTGAAACCTAAACATGAAAACGGTTCCTGCAAAGGAACGGTTTAACCTAGAAGAACGAAACTTGGTCATCGAAGTGGGACTGGTGTACTGATCAGTACCTGCAAGTATCATCAAGATTGGGTGAAAAAATGTTTGCTGAGATTTCAGGAAACTCGTAGTTTTTTGGAAGCTTGGCAACCCCTTTCAATGAAAGTGATACTCGTCAGTCTCTGCTTGGGGCTACTTCAATAGGACACAAACCATCGCCATAGAACTTGGAACTACATTATTGTGCCAAGTTTCAAAGAGCTAGCACAAACCGTGTTTGATTTAGAGTTCCAACTACATATATCCATATAGGAGAAAACAGAGTGAATCCTAAACATGGAAACGGTTACTGCAAAGGAACGGATTAACCTAGAAGAACGAAATTTGGTGAGCCATGTGGGATTGGTGTACTTATCATTACCTGCAAGTATCATCACGATTGGGTGAAAAAATGTTTGCTGAGATTTCAGGAAACTCGTAGTTTTTTGGAAGCTTCGCAACCCTTTCAATGAAAGTGATTCTCGTCAGTCTCTGCTTCGGGCTACTTCCATAGGACACAAACCATAGCCATAGAACTTGGAACTACATTACTGTGCCAAGTTTCAAAGAGCTAGCACAAACCGTGTTTGATTTAGAGTTCCAAATATATGTATCCATAAAGGAGAAAACAGAGTGAAACCTAAACATGAAAACGGTTACTGCAAAGGAACGGTTTAACCTAGAAGAATGAAACTTGGTCAGCCAAGTGGGACTAGTGTACTGATCATTACCTGCAAGTATCATCAAGATTGGGTGAAAAAATGTTTGATGATTTCAGGAAACTCGTAGTTTTTTGGAAGCTTGGCAACCCCTTTCAATGAAAGTGATTCTCGTCAGTCTCTGCTTGGGGCTATTTCCATAGGACACAGACCATAACCATAGAACTTGGAACTACATTATAGTGCCAAGTTTCAAAGAGCTAGCAAAAACCGTGTTTGATTTAGAGTTCCAAATACATGTATCCATATGGGAGAAAACAGAGTGAAACCTAAACATGAAAAAGGTTACTGCAAAGGAATGGTTTAACCTAGAAGAACGAAATTTGGTGAGCCAAGTGGGATTGGTGTACTGATCATTAAATGGATGTATCATCAAGATTGGGTGAAAAAATGTTTGCTGAGATTTCAGGAAACTCATTGTTTTTTGGAAGCTTGGCAACCCCTTTCAATGAAAGTGATTCTCGTCAGTCTCTGCTTGGGGCTACTTCAATAGGACACAAACCATAGCCATAGAACTTTTAACTACATTATTATGCCAAGTTGTAAACAGCTAGCACAAACCGTGTTTGATTTAGAGTTCCAACTACATGTATCCAACTGGGAGAAAACAGAGTGAATCCTAAACATGAAAACGGTTACTGCAAAGGAACGGTTTAACCTAGAAGAACGAAATTTGGTGAGCCAAGTGGGATTGGTGTTCTGATCATTAAATGGAAGTATCATAAAGATTGGGTTAAAAAATGTTTGCTGAGATTTCAGGAAACTCGTACTTTTTTGGAAGCTTGGCAACCCCTTTCAATTAAAGTGATTCTCGTCAGTCTCTGCCTGGGGCTAGTTCCATAGGACACACACCATAGCCATAGTACTTGGAGCTACTTTATTGTGCCTAGTTTCAAAGAGCTAGCACAAACCGTGTTTGATTCAGAGTTCCAACTACATGTATCCATATAGGAGAAAACAGAGTGAAACCTAAACATGAAAACGGTTACTGCAAAGGAACGGTTTAACCTAGAAGAACGAAATTTGGTGAGCCCAGTGGGATTGGTGTACTGATCATTAAATGGAAGTATCATAAATATTGGGAGAAAAAATGTTTGCTGAGATTTCAGGAAACTCGTATTTTTTGGAAGCTTGGCAACCCGTTTCAATGAAAGTGATTCTCGTCAGTCTCTGCTTGGGGCTACTTCCATAGGACACAAACCATAGCCATAGAACTTGGAACTACATTATTGTGCCAAGTTTCAAAGAGCTAGCCCAAACCGTGTTTGATTTAGAATCCAACTACATGTATCCATATAGGAGAAAACAGAGTGAAACCTAAACATGAAAACGGTTACTGCAAAGGAACTGTATAACCTAGAAGAACGAAATTTGGTCAGCCAAGTGGGACTGCTGTACTGATCATTACCTGCAAGTATCATCAAGATTGGGTGAAAAAATGTTTGCTGAGATTTCAGGAAACTCGTAGTTTTTTGGAAGCTTGGCAACCCTTTCAATGAAAGTGATTCTCGTCAGTCTCTGCTTCGGGCTACTTCCATAGGACACAAACCATAGCCATAGAACTTGGACCTACATTATTGTGCCAAGTTTCAAAGAGCTAGCCCAAACCGTGTTTGATTTAGACTTCCAAATACATGTATCCATATAGGAGAAAACAGAGTGAAACCTAAACATGAAAACGGTTACTGCAAAGGAACGGTTTAACCTAGAAGAACGAAATTTGGTGAGCCAAGTAGGAATGGTGTACTGATCATTACCTGCAAATATCATCAAGATTGGGTGATAAAATGTTTGCTGAGATTTCAGGAAACTCGTAGTTTTTTGGAAGCTTGGCAACCCTTTCAATGAAAGTGATTCTCGTCAGTCTCTGCTTGGGGCTACTTCCATAGGACACAAACCATAGCCATAGAACTTGGAACTACATTATTGTGCCACGTTTCAAAGAGCTAGCACAAACCGTGTTTGATTTAGAGTTCCAACTATATGTATCCATATAGGAGAAAACAGAGTGAAACCTAAACATGAAAACAGACACTGCAAAGGAACGGTTTAACCTAGAAGAACGAAACTAGGTCAGCCAACTGGGACTGGTGTACTGATGAGTACCTGCAAGTATCATCAAGTTTGGGTGAAAAAATGTTTGCTGAGATTTCAGGAAACTCGTAGTTCTTTGGAAGCTTGGCAACCCCTTTCAATGAAAGAGATTCTCGTCAGTCTCTGCTTGGGGCTACTTGAATAGGACACCAACCATCGCGATAGAACTTGGAACTACATTATTATGCCAAGTTTCCAAGAGCTAGCACAAACCGTGTTTGATTTAGAGTTTCAACTACATGTATCCATATAGGAGAAAACAGAGTGAAACCTAAACATGAAAACGGTTACTGCAAAGGAATGGTTTAACCTAGAAGAACGAAACTTGGTCAGCCAAGTGGGAATGGTGTACTGATCAGTACCTCCAAGTATCATCAAGATTGGGTGAAAAAATGTTTGCTGAGATTTTAGGAAACTCGTAGTTTTTTGGAAGCTTGGCAACCCCTTTCAATGAAAGTGATTCTCGTCAGTCTCTGCTTGGGGCTACTTCCATAGGACATAAACCATAGCCATAGAACTTGGAACTACATTATTGTGCCATGTTTCAAAGAGCTAGCACAAACCGTGTTTGATTTAGAGTTCCAACTACATGTATCCATATAGGAGAAAACAGAGTGAAACCTAAACATGAAAACGCTTACTGCAAAGGAACGGTTTAACCTAGAAGAACGAAACTTGGTCAGGCAAGTGGGACTGGTGTACTGATCAGTACCTACAAGTATAATCAAGATTGGGTGAAAAAATGTTTGCTGAGATTTCAGGAAACTCGTAGTTTTTTGGAAGCTTGGCAACCCCTTTCAATGAAAGTGATTCTCGTCAGTCTCTGCTTGGGGCTACTTCCATAGGACACAAACCATAACCATAGAATTGGGAACTACATTATAGTGCCATGTTTCAAAGAGCTAGCACAAACCGTGTTTGATTTAGAGTTCCAACTACATGTATCCATATAGGAGAAAACAGAGTGAAACCTAAACATGAAAACGGTGACTGCAAAGGAACGGTTTAACCTAGAAGAACGAAATTTGGTGAGCCAAGTGGGAATGGTGTACTGATCATTACCTGCAAGTATCATCAAGATTGGGTGAAAAAATGTTTGCTGAGATTTCAGGAAACTCGTAGTTTTTTGGAAGCTTGGCAACCCTTTCAATGAAAGTGATTCTCGTCAGTCTCTGCTTGGGGCTACTTCCATAGGACACAAACCATAGCCATAGAACTTGGAACTACATTATTGTGCCACGTTTCAAAGAGCTAGCACAAACCTTGTTTGATTAAGAGTTCCAAATATATGTATCTATATAGGAGAAAACAGAGTGAAACCTAAACATGAAAACGGTTACTGCAAAGGAACGGTTTAACCTAGAAGAACGAAACTTGGGCAGCCAAGTGGGACTGGTGTACTGATCAGTACCTGCAACTATCATCAAGATTGGGTGAAAAAATGTTTGCTGAGATTTCAGGAAACTCGTAGTTTTCTGAAGCTTGGCAACCCCTTTCAATGAAAGTGATTCTCATCAGTCTCTGCTTGGGGCTACTTCCATAGGACACAAACCATAGCCATAGAACTTGGAACTACATTATTGTGCCAAGTTTCCAAGAGCTAGCAGAAACCGTGTTTGATTTAGAGTTCCAACTACATGTATCCATACAGGAGAAAACACAGTGAATCCTAAACATGAAAACGGTTACTGCAAAGGATGGTTTAACCTAGAAGAACGAAACTTGGTGAGCCCAGTGGGATTGGTGTACTGATCTTAAATGGAAGTATCATCAAGATTGGGTGAAAAAATGTTTGCTGAGATTTCAGGAAACTCGTAGTTTTTTGGAAGCTTGGCAACCCCTTTCAATGAAAGTGATTCTCGTCAGTCTCTGCTTGGGGCTACTTCCATAGGACACAAACCATAACCATAGAACTGGGAACTACATTATAGTGCCAAGTTTCAAAGAGCTAGCACAAACCGTGTTTGATTTAGAGTTCCAACTACATGTATCCATATAGGAGAAAACAGAGTGAAACCTAAACATGAAAACGCTTACTGCAAAGGAACGGTTTAACCTAGAAGAACGAAACTTGGTCAGCCAAGTGGGACTGGTGTACTGATCAGTACCTACAAGTATAATCAAGATTGGGTGAAAAAATGTTTGCTGAGATTTCAGGAAAATCGTAGTTTTTTGGAAGTTTGGCAACCCCTTTCAATGAAAGTGATTCGCGTCAGTCTCTGCCTGGGGCTTGTTCCATAGGACACAAAGCATAGCCATAGTACTTGGAGCTACTTTATTTTGCCAAGTTTCAAGGAGCTAGAACAAACCGTGTTTGATTTAGAGTTCCAACTACATGTATCCATATAGGAGAAAACAGAGTGAAACCTAAACATGAAAACGGTTACTGCAAAGGAACGGTTTAACCTAGAAGAACGAAACTTGGTCAGCCAAGTGGGACTGGTGTACTAATCATTAAATGGAAGTATCATCAAGATTGGGTGAAAAAATGTATGCTGAGTTTTCAGGAAACTCGTAGTTTTTTGGAAGCTTGGCAACCCCTTTCATTGAAAGTGATTCTCGTCAGTCTCTGCTTGGGGCTACTTCCATAGGACACAAACCATAGCCATAGAACTTGGAACTACATTATTGTGCCAAGTTTCAAAGAGCTAGCACAAACCGTGTTTGATTTAGAGTTGCAACTACATGTATCCATATAGGAGAAAACAGAGTGAAACCTAAACATGAAAACAGTTACTGCAAAGGAATGGTTTAACCTAGAAGAACGAAATTTGGTGAGCCAAGTGGGACTGGTGTACTGATCATTACCAGAAAATATCATCAAGACTGGGTGAAAAAATGTTTGATGATTTCAGGAAACTCGTACTTTTTTGGAAGTTTGGCAACCCCTTTCAATGAAAGTGATTCTCGTCAGTCTCTGCCTGGTGCTAGTTCCATAGGACACAAACCATAGCCATAGTACTTGGAGCTACTTTATTGTGCCAAGTTTCAAAGAGCTAGCAGAAACCGTGTTTGATTTAGAGTTCCAACTACATGTATCCATTTAGGAGAAAACAGAGTGAAACCTAAACATGAAAACGGTTACTGCAAAGGAATGCTTTAACCTAGAAGAACGAAATTTGGTGAGCCCAGTGGGATTGGTGTACTGATCATTAAATGGAAGTATCATAAATATTGGGTGAAAAAATGTTTGCTGAGATTTCAGGAAACTCGTAGTTTTTTGAAACTTGCCAACCCCTTTCAATTAAAGTGATACTCGTCAGTCTCTGCTTGGAGCTACTTCCATAGGACACACACCATAGCGATAGAACATGGAACTACATTATTGTGCCAAGTTTCAAAGAGCTAGCACAAACCGTGTTTGATTTAGAGTTCCAACTACATGTATCCATATAGGAGAAAACAGAGTGAAACCTAAACATGAAAACGGTTACTGCAAAGGATTGTTTAACCTAGAAGAACGAAATTTGGTGAGCCCAGTGGGATTGGTGTACTGATCTTAAATGGAAGTATCATCAAGATTGGGTGAAAAAATGTTTGCTGAGATTTCAGGAAACTCGTAGTTTTTTGGAAGCTTGGCAACCCCTTTCAATGAAAGTGATTCTCGTCAGTCTCTGCTTGGGGCTACTTCCATAGGACACAAAACATAGCCATAGAACTTGGAACTACATTATTGTGCCAAGTTTCAACGAGCTAGCACAAACCGTGTTTGATTTAGAGTTCCAACTACATGTATCCATATAGGAGAAAACAGAGTGAAACCTAAACATGAAAACGGTTACTGCAAAGGAATGGTTTAACCTAGAAGAAGGAAACTTGGTCATCCAAGTGGGACTGGTGTACTGATCAGTACCTGCAAGTATCATCAAGATTGGGTGAAAAAATATTTGCTGAGATTTCAGGAAACTCGTAGTTTTTTGGAAGCTTGCCAACCCCTTTCAATGAAAGTGATTCTCGTCAGTCTCTGCTTGGGGCTACTTCCATAGGACATAAACCATTGCCATAGAATTTGGAACTGCATTATTGTGCCACGTTTCAAAGAGCTAGCACAAACCGTGTTTGATTTAGAGTTCCAACTACATGTATCCATATAGGAGAAAACAGAGTGAAACCTAAACATGAAAACGGTGACTGCAAAGGAACGGTTTAACCTGGAAGAACGAAATTTGGTGAGCCAAGTGGGACTTGTGTACTGATCAGTACCTGCAAGTATCATCAAGATTGGGTGAAAAAATGTTTGCTGAGATTTCAGGAAACTCGTAGTTTTTTGGAAGCTTGGCAACCCTTTCAATGAAAGTGATTCTCGTCAGTCTCTGCTTGGGGCTACTTCCATAGGAAACAAACCATAGCCATAGAACTTGGAACTACATTATTGTGCCACGTTTCAAAGAGCTAGCACAAACCTTGTTTGATTTAGAGTTCCAACTATATGTATCCATATAGGAGAAAACAGAGTGAAACCTAAACATGAAAACGGTTACTGCAAAGGAACGGTATAACCTAGAAGAACGAAACTTGGTCAACCAAGTGGGACTGGTGTACTGATTAGTACCTGAAAGTATCATCAAGTTTGGGTGAAAAAATGTTTGCTGAGATTTCAGGAAACTCGTAGTTCTTTGGAAGCTTGGCAACCCCTTTCAATGAAAGAGATTCTCGTCAGTCTCTGCTTGGTGCTACTTCAATAGGACACCAACCATCGCGATAGAACATGGAACTACATTATTGTGCCAAGTTTCAAAGAGCTAGCACAAACCGTGTTTGATTTAGAGTTCCAACTACATGTATCCATTTAGGAGAAAACAGAGTGAAACCAAAACATGAAAACGCTTACTGCAAAGGGACGGTTTAACCTAGAAGAACGAAACTTGGTCAGCCAAGTGGGACTGGTGTACTGATCAGTACCTACAAGTATAATCAAGATTGGGTGAAAAAAATGTTTGCTGAGATTTCAGGAAAATCGTAGTTTTTTGGAAGCTTGGCAACCCCTTTCAATGAAAGTGATTCGCGTCAGTCTCTGCTTGGGGCTACTTCCATAGGACACAAACCATAACCATAGAACTGGGAACTATATTATAGTGCCAAGTTTCAAAGAGGTAGCACAAACCCTGTTTGATTTAGAGTTCCAACTACATGTATCCATATAGGAGAAAACAGAGTGAAACCTAAACATGAAAACGCTTACTGCAAAGGAACGGTTTAACCTAGAAGAACGAAACTTGGTCAGCCAAGTGGGACTGGTGTACTGATCAGTACCTACAAGTATAATCAAGATTGGGTGAAAAATGTTTGCTGAGATTTCAGGAAAATCGTAGTTTTTTGGAAGCTTGGCAACCCCTTTCAATGAAAGTGATTCGCGTCAGTCTCTGCCTGGGGCTTGTTCCATAGGACACAAAGCATAGCCATAGTACTTGGAGCTACTTTATTGTGCCAAGTTTCAAGGAGCTAGCACAAACCGTGTTTGATTTAGAGTTCCAACTACATGTATCCATATAGGAGAAAACAGAGTGAAACCTAAACATGAAAACGGTTACTGCAAAGGAACGGTTTAACCTAGAAGAACGAAACTTGGTCAGCCAAGTGGGACTGGTGTACTAATCATTAAATGGAAGTATCATCAAGATTGGGTGAAAAAATGTATGCTGAGTTTTCAGGAAACTCGTAGTTTTTTGGAAGCTTGGCAACACCTTTCATTGAAAGTGATTCTCGTCAGTCTCTGCTTGGGGCTACTTCCATAGGACACAAACCATAGCCATAGAACTTGGAACTACATTATTGTGCCAAGTTTCAAAGAGCTAGCACAAACCGTGTTTGATTTAGAGTTCCAACTACATGTATCCATATAGGAGAAAACAGAGTGAAACCTAAACATGAAAACGGGGACTGCAATGGAACGGTTTAACCTGGAAGAACGAAATTTGGTGAGCCAAGTGGGACTTGTGTACTGATCAGTACCTGCAAGTATCATCAAGATTGGGTGAAGAAATGTTTGCTGAGATTTCAGGAAACTCGTAGTTTTTTGGAAGCTTGGCAACCCTTTCAATGAAAGTGATTCTCGTCAGTCTCTGCTTGGGGCTACTTCCATAGGAAACAAACCATAGCCATAGAACTTGGAACTACATTATTGTGCCACGTTTCAAAGAGCTAGCACAAACCTTGTTTGATTTAGAGTTCCAACTATATGTATCCATATAGGAGAAAACAGAGTGAAACCTAAACATGAAAACGGTTACTGCAAAGGAACGGTATAACCTAGAAGAACGAAACTTGGTCAACCAAGTGGGACTGGTGTACTGATTAGTACCTGAAAGTATCATCAAGTTTGGGTGAAAAAAAGGTTGCTGAGATTTCAGGAAACTCGTAGTTCTTTGGAACCTTGGCAACCCCTTTCAATGAAAGAGATTCTCGTCAGTCTCTGCTTGGGGCTACTTCAATAGGACACCAACCATCGCGATAGAACATGGAACTACATTATTGTGCCAAGTTTCAAAGAGCTAGCACAAACCGTGTTTGATTTAGAGTTCCAACTACATGTATCCATATAGGAGACAACAGAGTGAAACCTAAACATGAAAACGCTTACTGCAAAGGGACGGTTTAACCTAGAAGAACGAAACTTTGTCAGCCAAGTGGGACTGGTGTACTGATCAGTACCTACAAGTATAATCAAGATTGGGTGAAAAAATGTTTGCTGAGATTTCAGGAAAATCGTAGTTTTTTGGAAGCTTGGCAACCCCTTTCAATGAAAGTGATTCGCGTCAGTCTCTGCTTGGGGCTACTTCCATAGGACACAAACCATAACCATAGAACTGGGAACTATATTATAGTGCCAAGTTTCAAAGAGCTAGCACAAACCGTGTTTGATTTAGAGTTCCAACTACATGTATCCATATAGGAGAAAACAGAGTGAAACCTAAACATGAAAACGCTTACTGCAAAGGAACGGTTTAACCTAGAAGAACGAAACTTGGTCAGCCAAGTGGGACTGGTGTACTGATCAGTACCTACAAGTATAATCAAGATTGGGTGAAAAAATGTTTGCTGAGATTTCAGGAAAATCGTAGTTTTTTGGAAGCTTGGCAACCCCTTTCAATGAAAGTGATTCGCGTCAGTCTCTGCCGGGGGCTTGTTCCATAGGACACAAAGCATAGCCATAGTACTTGGAGCTACTTTATTGTGCCAAGTTTCAAGGAGCTAGCACAAACCGTGTTTGATTTAGAGTTCCAACTACATGTATCCATAGAGGAGAAAACAGAGTGAAACCTAAACATGAAAACGGTTACTGCAAAGGAACGGTTTAACCTAGAAGAACGAAACTTGGTCAGCCAAGTGGGACTGGTGTACTAATCATTAAATGGAAGTATCATCAAGATTGGGTGAAAAAATGTATGCTGAGTTTTCAGGAAACTCGTAGTTTTTTGGAAGCTTGGCAACCCCTTTCATTGAACGTGATTCTCGTCAGTCTCTGCTTGGGGCTACTTCCATAGGACACAAACCATAGCCATAGAACTTGGAACTACATTATTGTGCCAAGTTTCAAAGAGCTAGCACAAACCGTGTTTGATTTAGAGTTGCAACTACATGTATCCATATAGGAGAAAACAGAGTGAAACCTAAACATGAAAACAGTTACTGCAAAGGAATGGTTTAACCTAGAAGAACGAAATTTGGTGAGCCAAGTGGGACTGGTGTACTGATCATTACCAGAAAATATCATCAAGACTGGGTGAAAAAATGTTTGATGATTTCAGGAAACTCGTACTTTTTTGGAAGTTTGGCAACCCCTTTCAATGAAAGTGATTCTCGTCCGTCTCTGCCTGGTGCTAGTTCCATAGGACACAAACCATAGCCATAGTACTTGAAGCTACTTTATTGTGCCAAGTTTCAAGAGCTAGCACAAACCGTGTTTGATTTAGAGTTCCAAATACATGTATCCATTTTAGGAGAAAACAGAGTGAAACCTAAACATGAAAACGGTTACTGCAAAGGAATGGTTTAACCTAGAAGAACGAAATTTGGTGAGCCCAGTGGGATTGGTGTACTGATCATTAAATGGAAGTATCATAAATATTGGGTGAAAAAATGTTTGCTGAGATTTCAGGAAACTCGTAGTTTTTTGAAACTTGCCAACCCCTTTCAATTAAAGTGATACTCGTCAGTCTCTGCTTGGAGCTACTTCCATAGGACACACACCATAGCGATAGAACATGGAACTACATTATTGTGCCAAGTTTCAAAGAGCTAGCACAAACCGTGTTTGATTTAGAGTTCCAACTACATGTATCCATATAGGAGAAAACAGAGTGAAACCTAAACATGAAAACGGTTACTGCAAAGGTGGTTTAACCTAGAAGAACGAAATTTGGTGAGCATAGTGGGATTGGTGTACTGATCTTAAATGGAAGTATCATCAAGATTGGGTGAAAAAATGTTTGCTGAGATTTCAGGAAACTCGTAGTTTTTTGGAAGCTTGGCAACCCCTTTCAATGAAAGTGATTCTCGTCAGTCTCTCCTTGGGGTTACTTCCATAGGACAAAAACCATAGCCATAGAACTTGGAACTACATTATTGTGCCAAGTTTCAAAGAGCTAGCACAAACCGTGTTTGATTTAGAGTTCCAACAACATGTATCCATATAGGAGAAAACAGAGTGAAACCTAAACATGAAAACGTTTACTGCAAAGGAATGGTTTAACCTAGAAGAAGGAAACTTGGTCTTCCAAGTGGGACTGGTGTACTGATCAGTACCTGCAAGTATCATCAAGATTGGGTGAAAAATATTTGCTGAGATTTCAGGAAACTCGTAGTTTTTTGGAAGCTTGGCAACCCTTTCAATGAAAGTGATTCTCGTCAGTCTCTGCTTGGGGCTACTTCCATAGGAAACAAACCATAGCCATAGAACTTGGAACTACATTATTGTGCCGCGTTTCAAAGAGCTAGCACAAACCTTGTTTGATTTAGAGTTCCAACTATATGTATCCTTATAGGAGAAAACAGAGTGAAACCTAAACATGAAAACGGTTACTGCAAAGGAACGGTATAACCTAGAAGAACGAAACTTGGTCAACCAAGTGGGACTGGTGTACTGATTAGTACCTGAAAGTATCATCAAGTTTGGGTGAAAAAATGTTTGCTGAGATTTCAGGAAACTCGTAGTTCTTTGGAAGCTTGGCAACCCCTTTCAATGAAAGAGATTCTCGTCAGTCTCTGCTTGGGGCTACTTCAATAGGACACCAACCATCGCGATAAAACTTGGAACTACATTATTGTGCCAAATTTCAAAGAGCTAGCACAAACCGTGTTTGATTTAGAGTTCCAACTACATGTATCCATATAGGAGAAAACAGAGTGAAACCTAAACATGAAAACGGTAACTGCAAAGGAACGGTTTAACCTAGAAGAACGAAATTTGGTCAGTCAAGTGGGACTACTGTACTGATCATTACCTGCAAGTATCATCAAGATTGGGTGAAAAAGTATTTGCTGAGATTTCAGGAAACTCGTAGTTTTTTGGAAGCTTGGCAACCCCTTTCAATGAAAGTGATTCTCGTCAGTCTCTGCTTGGGGCTACTTCCATAGGACACAAACCATAGCCATAGAACTTGGAACTACATTATTGTGCCACGTTTCAAAGAGGTAGCACAAACCGTGTTTGATTTAGAGTTCCAACTACATGTATCCATATAGGAGAAAAGAGAGTGAAACCTAAACATGAAAACGGTTACTGCAAAGGAACGGTTTAACCTAGAAGAACGAAACTTGGTCAGCCAAGTGGGACTGGTGTACTGATCATTACCTGGAAGTTTCATCAAGATTGGGTGAAAAAATGTTTGCTGAGATTTCAGGAAACTCGTAGTTCTTTGGAAGCTTGGTTTGGAAGCTTGGCAACCCCTTTCAATGAAAGTGATTCTCGTCAGTCTCTGATTGGGGCTACTTCCATAGGACACAAACCATAGCCATAGAACTTAGAACTACATTACTGTGCCAATTTTCATAGAGGTAGCACAAACCGTGTTTGATTTAGAGTTCCAACTACATGTATCCATATAGGAGAAAACAGAGTGAAACCTAAACATGAAAACGGTTACTGAAAAGGAACGGTTCAACCTAGAAGAACGAAATTTGGTGAGCCAAGTGGGACTGGTGTACTGATCATTACCTGCAAATATCATCAAGATTGGGTGAAAAAATGTTTCCTGAGATTTCAGGAAGCTCGTAGTTTTTTGGAAGCTTGGCAACCCCTTTCAATGAAAGTGATTCTCGTCAGTCTCTGTTTGGGGCTACTTCCATAGGACACAAACCATAGCCATAGAACTTAGAACTGCATTATTTTGATAAGTTTCGAAGAGGTAGCACAAACCGTGTTTGATTTAGAATCCAACTACATGTATCCATATAGGAGAAAACAGAGTGAAACCTAAACATGAAAACGGTTACTGCAAAGGTACGGTTTAACATAGAAGAACGAAATTTGGTCAGCCAAGTGGGATTGCTGTACTGATCATTACCTGCAAGTATCATCAAGATTGGGTGAAAAAATGTTTGCTGAGATTTCAGGAAACTCGTAGTTTTTTGGAAGCTTGGCAACCCTTTCAATGAAAGTGATTCTCGTCAGTTTCTGCTTGGCGCTACTTCCATGTTACACAAACCATAGCCATAGAACTTGGAACTACATTATTGTGGCAAGTTTCAAAGGGATAGCACAAACCGTGTTTGATTTAGAGTTCCAAATACATGTATCCATATAGGATAAAACAGAGTGAAACCTAAACATGAAAACGGTTACTGCAAAGGAATGGTTTAACCTAGAAGAACGAAATTTGGTGAGCCTAGTGGGATTGGTGTACTGATCATTAAACGGAAGTATCATCAAGATTGGGTGAAAAAATGTTTGCTGAGATTTCAGGAAACTCGTAGTTTTTTGGAAGCTTGGAAACCCCTTTCAATGAAAGTGATTATCGTCAGTCTCTGCTTGGGGCTACTTCCATAGGACACAAACGATAGCCATAGAACTTGGAGCTACATTATTGTGCCAAGTTTCAAAGAGCTAGCACAAACCGTGTTTGATTTAGAGTTCCACCTACATGTATCCATATAGGAGAAAACAGAGTGAAACCTAAACATGAAAACGGTGACTGCAAAGGAACGGTTGAACCTAGAAGAACGAAATTTGGTGAGCCAAGTGGGATTGGTGTACTGATCATTAAATGGAGGTATCATAAAGATTGGGAGAAAAAATGTTTGCTGAGATTTCAGGAAACTCGTAGTTTTTTGGAAGCTTGGCAACCCCTTTCAATGAAAGTGATTCTCGTCAGTCTCTGCTTGGGGCTACTTCCATAGGACACAATCCATCGCGATAGAACTTGGAACTACATTACTGTGCCAAGTTTCAAAGAGCTAGCACAAACCGTGTTTGATTTAGAGTTCCAACTACATGTATCCATATAGGAGAAAACAGAGTGAAACCTAAACATGAAAACGGTTCCTGCAAAGGAACGGTTTAACCTAGAAGAACGAAATTTGGTGAGCCAAGTGGGATTGGTGTACTGATCATTACCTGCTAGTATCATCAAGATTGGGTGAAAAAATGTTTGCTGAGATTTCAGGAAACTCGTAGTTTTTTGGAAGCTTGGCAACCCCTTTCAATGAAAGTGATTCTCGTCAGTCTCTGATTGGGGCTACTTCCATAGGACACAAACCATAGCCATAGAACTTAGAACTACATTACTGTGCCAATTTTCATAGAGGTAGCACAAACCGTGTTTGATTTAGAGTTCCAACTACATGTATCCATATAGGAGAAAACAGAGTGAAACCTAAACATGAAAACGGTTACTGAAAAGGAACGGTTCAACCTAGAAGAACGAAATTGGTGAGCCAAGTGGGACTGGTGTACTGATCATTACCTGCAAATATCATCAAGATTGGGTGAAAAATGTTTCCTGAGATTTCAGGAAACTCGTAGTTTTTTGGAAGCTTGGCAACCCCTTTCAATGAAAGTAATTCTCGTCAGTCTCTGCTTGGGGCTACTTCCATAGGACACAAAACCATAGCCATAGAACTTAGAACTGCATTATTTTGATAAGTTTCGAAGAGGTAGCACAAACCGTGTTTGATTTAGAATCCAACTACATGTATCCATATAGGAGAAAACAGAGTGAAACCTAAACATGAAAACGGTTACTGCAAAGGTACGGTTTAACATAGAAGACGAAATTTGGTCAGCCAAGTGGGATTGCTGAACTGATCATTACCTGCAAGTATCATCAAGATTGGGTGAAAAAATGTTTGCTGAGATTTCAGGAAACTCGTAGTTTTTGGAAGCTTGGCAACCCTTTCAATGAAAGTGATTCTCGTCAGTTTCTGCTTGGCGCTACTTCCGTAGTACACAAACCATAGCCATAGAACTTGGAACTACATTATTGTGGCAAGTTTCAATGGGATAGCACAAACCGTGTTTGATTTAGAGTTCCAAATACATGTATCCATTTAGGAGAAAACAGAGTGAAACCTAAACATGAAAACGGTTACTGCAAAGGAATGGTTTAACCTAGAAGAACGAAATTTGGTGAGCCTAGTGGATTGGTGTACTGATCATTAAATGGAAGTATCATCAAGATTGGGTGAAAAAATGTTTGCTGAGATTTCAGGAAACTCGTAGTTTTTTGGAAGCTTGGCAACCCCTTTCAATGAAAGTGATTCTCGTCAGTCTCTGCTTGGGGCTACTTCCATAGGACACAAACCATCGCGATAGAACTTGGAACTACATTATTGTGCCAAGTTTCAAAGAGCTAGCACAAACCGTGTTTGATTTAGAGTTCCAACTACATGTATCCATATAGGAGAAAACAGAGTGAATCCTGAACATGAAAACGGTTACTGCAAAGGATGGTTTAACCTAGAAGAACGAAATTTGGTGAGCCCAGTGGGATTGTTGTACTGATCTTAAATGGAAGTATCATCAAGATTGGGTGAAAAAATGTATGCTGAGATTTCAGGAAACTCGTAGTTTTTGGAAGCTTGGCAACCCATTTCAATGAAAGTGATTCTCGACAGTCTCTGCTTGGGGCTACTTCCATAGGACACAAACCATAGCCATAGAACTTGGAACTACATTATTGTGCCAAGTTTCAAAGAGCTAGCACAAACCGTGTTTGATTTAGAGTTCCAAATACATGTATCCATATAGGAGAAAACAGAGTGAAACCTAAACATGAAAACGGTTACTGCAATGGAATGGTTTAACCTAGAAGAACGAAATTTGGTGAGCCAAGTGGGACTGGTGTACTGATCATTACCTGAAAGTATCATCATACTGGGTGAAAAAATATTTGATGATTTCAGGAAACTCGTACTTTTTTGGAAGCTTGGCAACCCCTTTCAATGAAAGTGATTCTCGTCAGTCTCTGCCTGGGGCTAGTTCCATAGGACACAAACCATAGCCATAGTACTTGGAGCTTCTTTATTGTGCCAAGTTTCAAAGAGCTAGCACAAACCGTGTTTGATTTAGAGTTCCAAATACATGTATCCATATAGGAGAAAACAGAGTGAAACCTAAACATGAAAACGGTTACTGCAAAGGAACGGTTTAACCTAGAAGAACGAAATTTGGTGAGCCCAGTGGGATTGGTGTACTGATCATTAAATGGAAGTATCATAAATATTGGGAGAAAAATGTTTGCTGAGATTTCAGGAAACTCGTAGTTTTTTGGAAGCTTGGCAACCCCTTTCAATGACAGTGATTCTCGTCAGTCTCTGCTTGGGGCTTACTTCCATAGGACACACACCATACCGATAGAACTTGGAACTACATTATTTTGCCAAGTTTCAAAGAGCTAGCACAAACCGTGTTTGATTTAGAGTTCCAACTACATGTATCCATATAGGAGAAAACAGAGTGAAACCTAAACATGAAAACGGTTCCTGCAAAGGAACGGTTTAACCTAGAAGAACGAAATTTGGTGAGCCAAGTGGGATTGGTGTACTGATCATTACCTGCTAGTATCATCAAGATTGGGTGAAAAAATGTTTGCTGAGATTTCAGGAAACTCGTAGTTTTTTGGAAGCTTGGCAACCCCTTTCAATGAAAGTGATTCTCGTCAGTCTCTGATTGGGGCTACTTCCATAGGACACAAACCATAGCCATAGAACTTAGAACTACATTACTGTGCCAATTTTCATAGAGGTAGCACAAACCGTGTTTGATTTAGAGTTCCAACTACATATATCCATATAGGAGAAAACAGAGTGAAACCTAAACATGAAAACGGTTACTGAAAAGGAACGGTTCAACCTAGAAGAACGAAATTTGGTGAGCCAAGTGGGACTGGTGTACTGATCATTACCTGCAAATATCATCAAGATTGGGTGAAAAAAATGTTTCCTGAGATTTCAGGAAACTCGTAGTTTTTTGGAAGCTTGGCAACCCCTTTCAATGAAAGTAATTCTCGTCAGTCTCTGCTTGGGGCTACTTCCATAGGACACAAACATAGCCATAGAACTTAGAACTGCATTATTTTGATAAGTTTCGAAGAGGTAGCACAAACCGTGTTTGATTTAGAATCCAACTACATGTATCCATATAAGAGAAAACAGAGTGAAACCTAAACATGAAAACGGTTACTGCAAAGGTACGGTTTAACATAGAAGAACGAAATTTGGTCAGCCAAGTGGGATTGCTGTACTGATCATTACCTGCAAGTATCATCAAGATTGGGTGAAAAAATGTTTGCTGAGATTTCAGGAAACTCGTAGTTTTTTGGAAGCTTGGCAACCCTTTCAATGAAAGTGATTCTCGTCAGTTTCTGCTTGGCGCTACTTCCGTAGTACACAAACCATAGCCATAGACCTTGGAACTACATTATTGTGGCAAGTTTCAATGGGATAGCACAAACCGTGTTTGATTTAGAGTTCCAAATACATGTATCCATTTAGGAGAAAACAGAGTGAAACCTAAACATGAAAACGGTTACTGCAAAGGATGGTTTAACCTAGAAGAACGAAATTTGGTCAGCCAAGTGGGATTGCTGTACTGATCATTACCTGCAAGTATCATCAAGATTGGGTGAAAAAATGTTTGCTGAGATTTCAGGAAACTCGTAGTTTTTTGGAAGCTTGGCAACCCCTTTCAATGAAAGTGATTCTCGTCAGTCTCTGCTTGGGGCTACATCCATAGGACACAAACCACAGCCATAGAACTTGGAACTACATTATTGTGCCAAGTTTCAAAGAGCTAGCACAAACCGTGTTTGATTTAGAGTTCCAACTACCTGTATCCATATAGGAGAAAACAGAGTGAAACCTAAACATGAAAACGGTTACTGCAAAGGAACGGTTTAACCTAGAAGAACGAAATTTGGTGAGCCAAGTGGGATTGGTGTACTGATTATTAAATGGAAGTATCATAAAGATTGGAGAAAAAATGTTTCTTGAGATTTCAGGAAACTCGTAGTTTTTTGGAAGCTTAGAAACCCCTTTCAATGAAAGTGATTCTCGTCAGTCTCTGCTTGGGGCTACTTCAATAGGACACAAACCATCGCGATAGAACTTGGAACTACATTATTGTGCCAAGTTTCAAAGAGCTAGCACAAACCGTGTTTGATTTAGAGTTCCAACTACATGTATCCATATAGGAGAAAACAGAGTGTATCCTGAACATGAATCGGTTACTGCAAAGGATGGTTTAACCTAGAAGAACGAAATTTGGTGAGCCCAGTGGGATGGTGTCCTGATCTTAAATGGAAGTATCATCAAGATTGGGTGAAAAAATGTTTGCTGAGATTTCATGAAACTCGTAGTTTTTTGGAAGCTTGGCAACCCCTTTCAATGAAAGTGATTCTCGTCAGTCTCTGCTTGGGGCTACTTCCATAGGACACAAACCATAGCCATAGAACTTGGAACTACATTATTGTGCCAAGTTTCAAAGAGCTAGCACAAACCTTGTTTGATTTAGAGTTCCAACTACCTGTATCCATATAGGAGAAAACAGAGTGAAACCTAAACATGAAAACGGTTTCTGCAAAGGAATGGTTTACCTAGAAGAACGAAACTTGGTCAGCCAAGTGGGATTGGTGTACTGATCAGTACCTGCAAGTATCATCAAGATTGGGTGAAAAAATGTTTGCTGAGATTTCAGGAAACTCGTAGTTAAGCTTGGAAACCCCTTTCAATGAAAGTGATTCTCGTCAGTCTCTGCTTGGGGCTACTTCCATAGGACACAAACAATAACCATAGAACTGGGAACTACATTATAGTGCCAAGTTTCAAAGAGCTAGCACAAACCGTGTTTGATTTAGAGTTCCAACTACATGTATCCATATAGGAGAAAACAGAGTGAAACCTAAACATGAAAACGGTTACTGCGAAGGAACGGTTTAAACTAGAAGAACGAAATTTGGTGAGCCTAATGGGATTGGTGTACTAATCATTAAATGGAAGTATCATCAAGATTGGGTGAAAAAATGTTTGCTGAGATTTCAGGAAACTCGTAGTTTTTTGGAAGCTTGGCAACCCCTTTCAATGAAAGTGATTCTCGTCAGTCTCTGCTTGGGGCTACTTCCATAGGACACAAACCATAGCCATAGAACTTGGAACTACATTATTGTGCCAAGTTTCAAAGAGCTAGCACAAACCGTGTTTGATTTAGAGTTCCAACTACATGTATCCATATAGGAGAAAACAGAGTGAAACCTAACCATGAAAACGGTTACTGCAAAGGAATGGTTTAACCTAGAAGAACGAAATTTGGTGAGCCAAGTGGGACTGGTGTACTGATCATTACCTGAAAGTATCATCAAGACTGGGTGAAAAAATGTTTGATGATTTCAGGAAACTCGTACTTTTGTGGAAGCTTGGCAACCCCTTTCAATGAAAGTGATTCTCGTCAGTCTCTGCCTGGGGCTAGTTCCATAGGACACAAACCATAGCCATAGTACTTGGAGTTATTTTATTGTGCCAAGTTTCAAAGAGCTAGCACAAACCGTGTTTGATTTAGAGTTCCAACTACATGTATCCATATAGGAGAAAACAGAGTAAAACCTAAACATGAAATCGGTTACTGCAAAGGAACGGTTTAACCTAGAAGAACGAAATTTGGTGAGCCCAGTGGGATTGGTGTACTAATTATTAAACGGAAGTATCATCAAGATTGGGTGAAAAAATGTATGCTGAGATTTCAGGAAACTCGTAGTTTTTTGGAAGCTTGGCAACCCCTTTCAATGAAAGTGATTCTCGTCAGTCTCTGCTTGGGGCTACTTCCATAGCACACAAACCATAGCCATAGAACTTGGAACTACATTATTGTGCCAAGTTTCGTAGAGGTAGCACAAACCTTGTTTGATTTAGAGTTCCAACTACATGTATCCATATAGGAGAAAACAGAGTGAAACCTAAACATGAAAACGGTTACTGCAAAGGAATGGTTTAACCTAGAAGAACGAAATTTGGTGAGCCAAGTGGGACTGGTGTACTGATCATTACCTGAAAGTATCATCAAGACTGGGTGAAAAAATGTTTGATGATTTCAGGAAACTCGTACTTTTTTGGAAGCTTGGCAACCCCTTTCAATGAAAGTGATTCTCGTCAGTCTCTGCCTGGGGCTAGTTCCATAGGACACAAACCATAGCCATAGAACTTGGAACTACATTATTGTGCCAAGTTTCATAGAGCCAGCACAAACCTTGTTTGATTTAGAGTTCCAACTACATGTATCCATATATGAGAAAACAGAGTGAAATCTAAACATGAAAACGGTTACTGCAAAGGAACGGTTTAACCTAGAAGAACGAAATTTGGTCAGCCAAGTGGGACTGCTGTACTGATCATTACCTGCAAGTATCATCAAGACTGGGTGAAAAAATGTTTGCTGAGATTTTAGGAAACTCGTAGTTTTTTGGAAGCTTGGCAACCCTTTCAATGAAAGTGATTCTCGTCAGTCTCTGCTTGGGGCTACTTCAATAGGACACAAACCAACGCGATAGAACTTGGAACTACATTATTGTGCCAAGTTTCAAAGAGCTAGCACAAACCGTGTTTGATTTAGATTTCCAACTACATGTATCCATATAGGAGAAAACAGAGTGAATCCTGAACATGAAAACGGTTACTGCAAAGGATGGTTTAACCTAGAAGAACGAAATTTGGTGAGCCCAGTGGGATTGGTGTACTGATCTTAAATGGAAGTATCATCAAGATTGGGTGAAAAAATGTTTGCTGAGATTTCAGGAAACTCGTAGTTTTTTGGAAGCTTGGCAACCCCTTTCAATGAAAGTGATTCTTGTCAATCTCTGCTTGGGGCTACTTCCATAGGACACAAACCATAGCCATAGAACTTGGAACTACATTATTGTGCCAAGTTTCAAAGAGCTAGCACAAACCGTGTTTGATTTAGAGTTCCAACTACATGTATCCATATAGGAGAAAACAGAGTGAAACCTAAACATGAAAACGGTTCCTGCAAAGGAACGGTTTAACCTAGAAGAACGAAACTTGGTCATCGAAGTGGGACTGGTGTACTGATCAGTACCTGCAAGTATCATCAAGATTGGGTGAAAAAATGTTTGCTGAGATTTCAGGAAACTCGTAGTTTTTTGGAAGCTTGGCAACCCCTTTCAATGAAAGTGATACTCGTCAGTCTCTGCTTGGGGCTACTTCAATAGGACACAAACCATCGCCATAGAACTTGGAACTACATTATTGTGCCAAGTTTCAAAGAGCTAGCACAAACCGTGTTTGATTTAGAGTTCCAACTACATATATCCATATAGGAGAAAACAGAGTGAATCCTAAACATGGAAACGGTTACTGCAAAGGAACGGATTAACCTAGAAGAACGAAATTTGGTGAGCCATGTGGGATTGGTGTACTTATCATTACCTGCAAGTATCATCACGATTGGGTGAAAAAATGTTTGCTGAGATTTCAGGAAACTCGTAGTTTTTTGGAAGCTTCGCAACCCTTTCAATGAAAGTGATTCTCGTCAGTCTCTGCTTCGGGCTACTTCCATAGGACACAAACCATAGCCATAGAACTTGGAACTACATTACTGTGCCAAGTTTCAAAGAGCTAGCACAAACCGTGTTTGATTTAGAGTTCCAAATATATGTATCCATAAAGGAGAAAACAGAGTGAAACCTAAACATGAAAACGGTTACTGCAAAGGAACGGTTTAACCTAGAAGAATGAAACTTGGTCAGCCAAGTGGGACTAGTGTACTGATCATTACCTGCAAGTATCATCAAGATTGGGTGAAAAAATGTTTGATGATTTCAGGAAACTCGTAGTTTTTTGGAAGCTTGGCAACCCCTTTCAATGAAAGTGATTCTCGTCAGTCTCTGCTTGGGGCTATTTCCATAGGACACAGACCATAACCATAGAACTTGGAACTACATTATAGTGCCAAGTTTCAAAGAGCTAGCAAAAACCGTGTTTGATTTAGAGTTCCAAATACATGTATCCATATGGGAGAAAACAGAGTGAAACCTAAACATGAAAAAGGTTACTGCAAAGGAATGGTTTAACCTAGAAGAACGAAATTTGGTGAGCCAAGTGGGATTGGTGTACTGATCATTAAATGGATGTATCATCAAGATTGGGTGAAAAAATGTTTGCTGAGATTTCAGGAAACTCATTGTTTTTTGGAAGCTTGGCAACCCCTTTCAATGAAAGTGATTCTCGTCAGTCTCTGCTTGGGGCTACTTCAATAGGACACAAACCATAGCCATAGAACTTTTAACTACATTATTATGCCAAGTTGTAAACAGCTAGCACAAACCGTGTTTGATTTAGAGTTCCAACTACATGTATCCAACTGGGAGAAAACAGAGTGAATCCTAAACATGAAAACGGTTACTGCAAAGGAACGGTTTAACCTAGAAGAACGAAATTTGGTGAGCCAAGTGGGATTGGTGTTCTGATCATTAAATGGAAGTATCATAAAGATTGGGTTAAAAAATGTTTGCTGAGATTTCAGGAAACTCGTACTTTTTTGGAAGCTTGGCAACCCCTTTCAATTAAAGTGATTCTCGTCAGTCTCTGCCTGGGGCTAGTTCCATAGGACACACACCATAGCCATAGTACTTGGAGCTACTTTATTGTGCCTAGTTTCAAAGAGCTAGCACAAACCGTGTTTGATTCAGAGTTCCAACTACATGTATCCATATAGGAGAAAACAGAGTGAAACCTAAACATGAAAACGGTTACTGCAAAGGAACGGTTTAACCTAGAAGAACGGAATTTGGTGAGCCCAGTGGGATTGGTGTACTGATCATTAAATGGAAGTATCATAAATATTGGGAGAAAAAATGTTTGCTGAGATTTCAGGAAACTCGTATTTTTTGGAAGCTTGGCAACCCGTTTCAATGAAAGTGATTCTCGTCAGTCTCTGCTTGGGGCTACTTCCATAGGACACAAACCATAGCCATAGAACTTGGAACTACATTATTGTGCCAAGTTTCAAAGAGCTAGCCCAAACCGTGTTTGATTTAGAATCCAACTACATGTATCCATATAGGAGAAAACAGAGTGAAACCTAAACATGAAAACGGTTACTGCAAAGGAACTGTATAACCTAGAAGAACGAAATTTGGTCAGCCAAGTGGGACTGCTGTACTGATCATTACCTGCAAGTATCATCAAGATTGGGTGAAAAAATGTTTGCTGAGATTTCAGGAAACTCGTAGTTTTTTGGAAGCTTGGCAACCCTTTCAATGAAAGTGATACTCGTCAGTCTCTGCTTGGGGCTACTTCCATAGGACACAAACCATAGCCATAGAACTTGGAACTACATTATTGGGCCACGTTTCAAAGACCTAGCACAAACCGTGTTTGATTTAGACTTCCTACTACATGTATCCATATAGGAGAAAACAGAGTGAAACCTAAACATGAAAACAGTTACTGCAAAGGAATGGTTTAACCTAGAAGAACGAAATTTGGTGAGCCAAGTGGGACTGGTGTACTGATCATTACCTGAAAGTATCATCAAGACTGGGTGAAAAAATGTTTGATGATTTCAGGAAACTCGTAGTTTTTTGGAAGCTTGGCAACCCCTTTCAATGAAAGTGATTCTCGTCAGTCTCTGCTTGGGGCTATTTATATAGGACACAGACCATAACCATGGAACTTGGAACTACATTATAGTGCCAAGTTTCAAAGAGCTAGTACAAACCGTGTTTGATTTAGAGTTCCAAATACATGTATCCATATGGGAGAAAACAGAGTGAAACCTAAACATGAAAAGGTTACTGCAAAGGAATGGTTTAACCTAGAAGAACGAAATTTGGTGAGCCAAGTGGGATTGGTGTACTGATCATTAAATGGATGTATCATCAAGATTGGGTGAAAATATGTTTGCTGAGATTTCAGGAAACTCATTGTTTTTTGGAAGCTTGGCAACCCCTTTCAATGAAAGTGATTCTCGTCAGTCTCTGCTTGGGGCTACTTCCATAGGACACAAACAATAACCATAGAACTGGGAACTACATTATAGTGCCAAGTTTCAAAGAGCTAGCACAACCGTGTTTGATTTAGAGTTCCAACTACATGTATCCATATAGGAGAAAACAGAGTGAAACCTAAACATGAAAACGGTTACTGCGAAGGAACGGTTTAAACTAGAAGAACGAAATTTGGTGAGCCTAATGGGATTGGTGTACTAATCATTAAATGGAAGTATCATCAAGATTGGGTGAAAAAATGTTTGCTGAGATTTCAGGAAACTCGTAGTTTTTTGGAAGCTTGGCAACCCCTTTCATTGAAAGTGATTCTCGTCAGTCTCTGCTTGGAGCTACTTCCATAGGACACAAACCATAGCCATAGAACTTGGAACTACATTATTGTGCCAAGTTTCAAAGAGCTAGCACAAACCGTGTTTGATTTAGAGTTCCAACTACATGTATCCATATAGGAGAAAACAGAGTGAAACCTAAACATGAAAACGGTTACTGCAAAGGAATGGTTTAACCTAGAAGAACGAAATTTGGTGAGCCAAGTGGGACTGGTGTACTGATCATTACCTTAAAGTATCATCAAGACTGGGTGAAAAAATGTTTGATGATTTCAGGAAACTCGTACTTTTTTGGAAGCTTGGCAACCCCTTTCAATGAAAGTGATTCTCGTCAGTGTCTGCTTGGGCTATTTCCATAGGACACAAACCATAGCCATAGTACTTGGAGTTATTTTATTGTGCCAAGTTTCAAAGAGCTAGCACAAACCGTGTTTGATTTAGAGTTCCAACTACATGTATCCATATAGGAGAAAACAGAGTAAAACCTAAACATGAAATCGTTTACTGCAAAGGAACGGTTTATCCTAGAAGAACGAAATTTGGTGAGCCCAGTGGGATTGGTGTACTAATTATTAAATGGAAGTATCATCAAGATTGGGTGAAAAAATGTATGCTGTGATTTCAGGAAACTCGTAGTTTTTTGGAAGCTTGGCAACCCCTTTCAATGAAAGTGATTCTCGTCAGTCTCTGCTTGGAGCTACTTCCATAGGACACAAACCATAGCCATAGAACTTGGAACTACATTATTGTGCCAAGTTTCATAGAGGTAGCACAAACCTTGTTTGATTTAGAGTTCCAACTACATGTATCCATATAGGAGAAAACAGAGTGAATCCTAAACATGAAAACGGTTACTGAAAAGGAACGGTTCAACCTAGAAGAACGAAATTTGGTGAGCCAAGTGGGACTGGTGTACTGAATATTACCTGCAAATATCATCAAGATTGGGTGAAAAAATGTTTCCTGAGATTTCAGGAAACTCGTAGTTTTTTGGAAGCTTGGCAACCCCTTTCAATGAAAGTGATTCTCGTCAGTCTCTGCTTGGGGCTACTTCCATAGGACACAAACCATAGCCAGAGAACTTGCAATACATTATTTTGCTAAGTTTCGAAGAGCTGGCACAAACCGTGTTTGATTTAGAATCCAACTACATGTATCCATATAGGAGAAAACAGAGTGAAACCTAAACATGAAAACGGTTACTGCAAAGGAACGGTTTAACCTAGAAGAACGAAATTTGGTGAGCCAAGTGGGATTGGTGTACTGATCATTAAATGGAAGTATCATAAAGATTGGAGAAAAATGTTTGCTGAGATTTCAGGAAACTCGTAGTTTTTTGGAAGCTTGGAAACACCTTTCAATGAAAGTGATTCTCGTCAGTCTCTGCTTGGGGCTACTTCAATAGGACACAAACCATCGCGATAGAACTTGGAACTACATTATTGTGCCAAGTTTCAAAGAGCTAGCACAAACCGTGTTTGATTTAGAGTTCCAACTACATGTATCCATATAGGAGAAAACAGAGTGAATCCTGAACATGAAAACGGTTACTGCAAAGGATGGTTTAACCTAGAAGAACGAAATTTGGTGAGCCCAGTGGGATTGGTGTACTGATCTTAAATGGAAGTATCATCAAGATTGGGTGAAAAAATGTTTGCTGAGATTTCAGGAAACTCGTAGTTTTTTGGAAGCTTGGCAACCCCTTAAATGAAAGTGATTCTCGTCAGTCTCTGCTTGGGGCTACTTCCATGGGACACAAACCATAGCCATAGAACTTGGAAATACATTATTGTGCCAAGTTTCAAAGAGCTAGAAGAAACCGTGTTTGATTTAGAGTTCCAACTACCTGTATCCATATAGGAGAAAACAGAGTGAAACCTAAACATGAAAACGGTTACTGCAAAGGAATGGTTTAACCTAGAAGAACGAAACTTGGTCAGCCAAGTGGGACTGGTGTACTGATCAGTACCTGCAAGTATCATCAAGATTGGGTGAAAAAATGTTTGCTGAGATTTCAGGAAACTCGTAGTTTTTTGGAAGCTTGGCAACCCCTTTCAATGAAAGTGATTCTCGTCAGTCTCTGCTTGGGGCTAGTTCCATAGGACACAAACCATAACCATAGAACTGGGAACTACATTATAGTGCCAAGTTTCAAAGAGCTAGCACAAACCGTGTTTGATTTAGAGTTCCAACTTCATGTATCCATATAGGAGAAAACAGAGTGAAACCTAAACATGAAAACGGTTACTGCAAAGGAACGGTTTAACCTAGAAGAACGAAATTTGGTGAGCCCAGTGGGATTGGTGTACTGATCATTAAATGGAAGTACCATAAAGATTTGGAGAAAAAATGTTTGCTGAGATTTCAGGAAACTCGTAGTTTTTTGGAAGCTTGGCAACCCCTTTCAATGAAAGTGATTCTCGTCAGTCTCTGCTTGGGGCTACTTCCATAGTACACAAACCATAGCCATAGAACTTGGAACTACATTATTGTGCCAAGTTTCAAAGAGCTAGCACAAACCGTGTTTGATTTAGACTTCCAACTACATGTATCCATATAGGAGAAAACAGAGTGAAACCTAAACATGAAAACGGTTACTGCAAAGGAACGGTTTAACCTAGAAGAATGAAACTTGGTCAGCCAAGTGGGACTGGTGTACTGATCATTACCTGCAAGTATCATCAAGATTGGGTGAAAAAATGTTTGATGATTTCAGGAAACTCGTAGTTTTTTGGAAGCTTGGCAACCCCTTTCAATGAAAGTGATTCTCGTCAGTCTCCGCTTGGGGCTATTTCCATAGGACACAGACCATAACCATAGAACTTGGAACTACATTATAGTGCCAAGTTTCAAAGAGCTAGCACAAACCGTGTTTGATTTAGAGTTCCAAATACATGTATCCATATGGGAGAAAACAGAGTGAAACCTAAACATGAAAAAGGTTACTGCAAAGGAATGGTTTAACCTAGAAGAACGAAATTTGGTGAGCCAAGTGGGATTGGTGTACTGATCATTAAATGGATGTATCATCAAGATTGGGTTAAAAAATTTTTGCTGAGATTTCAGGAAACTCATTGTTTTTTGGAAGCTTGGCAACCCCTTTCAATGAAAGTGATTCTCGTCAGTCTCTGCTTGGGGCTACTTCCATAGGACACAAACCATAGCCATAGAACTTGGAACTACATTATTGTGGCAAGTTTCAAAGGGATAGCACGAACCGAGTTTGATTTAGAGTTCCAAATACATGTATCCATATAGGAGAAAACAGAGTGAAACCTAAACATGAAAACGGTTACTACAAAGGAATGGTTTAACCTAGAAGAACGAAATTTGGTGAGCCAAGTGGGATTGGTGTACTGATCATTAAATGGAAGTATCATCAAGATTGGGAGAAAAAATGTTTGCTGAGATTTCAGGAAACTCGTAGTTTTTTGGAAGCTTGGCAACCCCTTTCAATGAAAGTGATTCTCGTCAGTCTCTGCTTGGGGCTACTTCCATAGGACACAAACCATAGCCATAGAACTTGGAACTACATTATTGGGCCACGTTTCAAAGACCTAGCACAAACCGTGTTTGATTTAGACTTCCTAATACATGTATCCATATAGGAGAAAACAGAGTGAAACCTAAACATGAAAACGGTTACTGCAAAGGAATGGTTTAACCTAGAAGAACGAAATTTGGTGAGCCAAGTGGGACTGGTGTACTGATCATTACCTGCAAGTATCATCAAGACTGGGTGAAAAAATGTTTGATGATTTCAGGAAACTCATAGTTTTTTGGAAGCTTGGCAACCCCTTTCAATGAAAGTGATACTCGTCAGTCTCTGCTTGGGGCTACTTCAATAGGACACAAACCAACGCCATAGAACATGGAACTACATTATTGTGCCAAGTTTCAAAGAGCTAGCACAAACCGTGTTTGATTTAGAGTTCCAACTACATGTATCCATATAGGAGAAAACAGAGTGAATCCTAAACATGAAAACGGTTACTGCAAAGGAACGGATTAACCTAGAAGAACGAAATTTGGTGAGCCATGTGGGATTGGTGTACTGATCATTACCTGCAAGTATCATCACGATTGGGTGAAAAAATGTTTGCTGAGATTTCCCGGAAACTCGTAGTTTTTTGGAAGCTTCGCAACCCTTTCAATGAAAGTGATTCTCGTCAGTCTCTGCTTGGGGCTACTTCCATAGGACACAAACCATAGCCATAGAACTTGGAACTACATTACTGTGCCAAGTTTCAAAGAGCTAGCACAAACCGTGTTTGATTTAGAGTTCCAAATATATGTATCCATATAGGAGAAAACAGAGTGAAACCTAAACATGAAAACGGTTACTGCAAAGGAACGGTTTAACCTAGAAGAATGAAACTTGGTCAGCCAAGTGGGACTGGTGTACTGATCATTACCTGAAAGTATCATCAAGATTGGGTGAAAAAATGTTTGATGATTTCAGGAAACTCGTAGTTTTTTGGAAGCTTGGCAACCCCTTTCAATGAAAGTGATTCTCGTCAGTCTCTGCTTGGGGCTATTTATATAGGACACAGACCATAACCATGGAACTTGGAACTACATTATAGTGCCAAGTTTCAAAGAGCTAGTACAAATCGTGTTTGATTTAGAGTTCCAAATACATGTATCCATATGGGAGAAAACAGAGTGAAACCTAAACATGAAAAAGGTTACTGCAAAGGAATGGTTTAACCTAGAAGAACGAAATTTGGTGAGCCAAGTGGGATTGGTGTACTGATCATTAAATGGATGTATCATCAAGATTGGGTGAAAAAATGTTTGCTGAGATTTCAGGAAACTCATTGTTTTTTGGAAGCTTGGCAACCCCTTTCAATGAAAGTGATTCTCGTCAGTCTCTGCTTGGGGCTACTTCAATAGGCCACAAACCATAGCCATAGAACTTTTAACTACATTATTGTGCCAAGTTGAAAACAGCTAGCACAAACCGTGTTTGATTTAGAGTTCCAAATACATGTATCCATATAGGAGAAAACAGAGTGAATCCTAAACATGAAAACGGTTACTGCAAAGGAACGGTTTAACCTAGAAGAACGAAATTTGGTGAGCCAAGTGGGATTGGTGTTCTGATCATTAAATGGAAGTATCATAAAGATTGGGTTAAAAAATGTTTGCTGAGATTTCAGGAAACTCGTACTTTTTTGGAAGCTTGGCAACCCCTTTCAATGAAAGTGATTCTCGTCAGTCTCTGCCTGGGGCTAGTTCCATAGGATACACACCATAGCCATAGTACTTGGAGCTACTTTATTGTGCCAAGTTTCAAAGAGCTAGCAAACCGTGTTTGATTTAGAGTTCCAACTACATGTATCCATATAGGAGAAAACAGAGTGAAACCTAAACCTGAAAACGGTTACTGCAAAGGAACGGTTTAACCTAGAAGAACGAAATTTGGTGAGCCCAGTGGGATTGGTGTACTGATCATTAAATGGAAGTATCATAAATATTGGGAGAAAAAATGTTTGCTGAGATTTCAGGAAACTCGTATTTTTTTGGAAGCTTGGCAACCCGTTTCAATGAAAGTGATTCTCGTCAGTCTCTGCTTGGGGCTACTTCCATAGGACACACACCATAGCGATAGAACTTGGAACTACATTATTTTGCCAAGTTTCAAAGACCTAGCACAAACCGTGTTTGATTTAGAGTTCCAACTACATGTATCCATATAGGAGAAAACAGAGTGAAACCTAAACATGAAAACGGTTCCTGCAAAGGAACGGTTTAACCTAGAAGAACGAAATTTGGTGAGCCAAGTGGGACTGGTGTACTGATCATTACCTGCTAGTATCATCAAGATTGGGTGAAAAAATGTCTGCTGAGATTTCAGGAAACTCGTAGTTTTTTGGAAGCTTGGCAACCCCTTTCAATGAAAGTGATTCTCGTCAGTCTCTGCTTGGGGCTACTTCCATAGGACACACACCATACCGATAGAACTTGGAACTACATTATTTTGCCAAGTTTGAAAGACCTAGCACAAACCGTGTTTGATTTAGAGTTCCAACTACATGTATCCATATAGGAGAAAACAGAGTGAAACCTAAACATGAAAACGGTTCCTGCAAAGGAACGGTTTAACCTAGAAGAACGAAATTTGGTGAGCCAAGTGGGACTGGTGTACTGATCATTAAATGGAAGTATCATCAAGATTGGGAGAAAAAATGTTTGCTGAGATTTCAGGAAACTCGTAGTTTTTTGGAAGCTTGGCAACCCCTTTCAATGAAAGTGATTCTCGTCAGTCTCTGCTTGGGGCTACTTCCATAGGACACAAACCATAGCCATAGAACTTGGAACTACATTATTGTGCCAAGTTTCAAAGAGCTAGCCCAAACCGTGTTTGATTTAGAATCCAACTACATGTATCCATATAGGAGAAAACAGAGTGAAACCTAAACATGAAAACGGTTACTGCAAAGGAACTGTATAACCTAGAAGAACGAAATTTGGTCAGCCAAGTGGGACTGCTGTACTGATCATTACCTGCAAGTATCATCAAGATTGGGTGAAAAAATGTTTGCTGAGATTTCAGGAAACTCGTAGTTTTTTGGAAGCTTGGCAACCCTTTCAATGAAAGTGATACTCGTCAGTCTCTGCTTGGGGCTACTTCCATAGGACACAAACCATAGCCATAGAACTTGGAACTACATTATTGGGCCACGTTTCAAAGACCTAGCACAAACCGTGTTTGATTTAGACTTCCTACTACATGTATCCATATAGGAGAAAACAGAGTGAAACCTAAACATGAAAACGGTTACTGCAAAGGAATGGTTTAACCTAGAAGAACGAAATTTGGTGAGCCAAGTGGGACTGGTGTACTGATCATTACCTGAAAGTATCATCAAGACTGGGTGAAAAAATGTTTGATGATTTCAGGAAACTCGTAGTTTTTTGGAAGCTTGGCAACCCCTTTCAATGAAAGTGATTCTCGTCAGTCTCTGCTTGGGGCTATTTATATAGGACACAGACCATAACCATGGAACTTGGAACTACATTATAGTGCCACGTTTCAAAGAGCTAGTACAAACCGTGTTTGATTTAGAGTTCCAAATACATGTATCCATATGGGAGAAAACAGAGTGAAACCTAAACATGAAAAAGGTTACTGCAAAGGAATGGTTTAACCTAGAAGAACGAAATTTGGTGAGCCAAGTGGGATTGGTGTACTGATCATTAAATGGATGTTTCATCAAGATTGGGTGAAAATATGTTTGCTGAGATTTCAGGAAACTCATTGTTTTTTGGAAGCTTGGCAACCCCTTTCAATGAAAGTGATTCTCGTCAGTCTCTGCGTGGGGCTACTTCCATAGGACACAAACAATAACCATAGAACTGGGAACTACATTATAGTGCCAAGTTTCAAAGAGCTAGCACAAACCGTGTTTGATTTAGAGTTCCAACTACATGTATCCATATAGGAGAAAACAGAGTGAAACCTAAACATGAAAACGGTTACTGCGAAGGAACGGTTTAAACTAGAAGAACGAAATTTGGTGAGCCTAATGGGATTGGTGTACTAATCATTAAATGGAAGTATCATCAAGATTGGGTGAAAAAATGTTTGCTGAGATTTCAGGAAACTCGTAGTTTTTTGGAAGCTTGGCAACCCCTTTCATTGAAAGTGATTCTCGTCAGTCTCTGCTTGGGGCTACTTCCATAGGACACAAACCATAGCCATAGAACTTGGAACTACATTATTGTGCCAAGTTTCAAAGAGCTAGCACAAACCGTGTTTGATTTAGAGTTCCAACTACATGTATCCATATAGGAGAAAACAGAGTGAAACCTAAACATGAAAACGGTTACTGCAAAGGAATGGTTTAACCTAGAAGAACGAAATTTGGTGAGCCAAGTGGGACTGGTGTACTGATCATTACCTTAAAGTATCATCAAGACTGGGTGAAAAAACGTTTGATGATTTCAGGAAACTCGTACTTTTTTGGAAGCTTGGCAACCCCTTTCAATGAAAGTGATTCTCATCAGTCTCTGCCTGGGGCTAGTTCCATAGGACACAAACCATAGCCATAGGACTTGGAGCTATTTTATTGTGCCAAGTTTCAAAGAGCTAGCACAAACCGTGCGTGTTTGATTTAGAGTTCCAACTACATGTATCCATATAGGAGAAAACAGAGTAAAACCTAAACATGAAATCGTTTACTGCAAAGGAACGGTTTAACCTAGAAGAACGAAATTTGGCTGAGCCCAGTGGGATTGGTGTACTAATTATTAAATGGAAGTATCATCAAGATTGGGTGAAAAAATGTATGCTGTGATTTCAGGAAACTCGTAGTTTTTTGGAAGCTTGGCAACCCCTTTCAATGAAAGTGATTCTCGTCAGTCTCTGCTTGGGGCTACTTCCATAGGACACAAACCATAGCCATAGAACTTGGAACTACATTATTGTGCCAAGGTTTCATAGAGGTAGCACAAACCTTGTTTGATTTAGAGTTCCAACTACATGTATCCATATAGGAGAAAACAGAGTGAATCCTAAACATGAAACGGTTACTGAAAAGGAACGGTTCAACCTAGAAGAACGAAATTTGGTGAGCCAAGTGGGACTGGTGTACTGAATATTACCTGCAAATATCATCAAGATTGGGTGAAAAAATGTTTCCTGAGATTTCAGGAAACTCGTAGTTTTTTGGAAGCTTGGCAACCCCTTTCAATGAAAGTGATTCTCGTCAGTCTCTGCTTGGGGCTACTTCCATAGGACACAAACCATAGCCAGAGAACTTGCGACTACATTATTTTTGCTAAGTTTCGAAGAGCTGGCACAAACCGTGTTTGATTTAGAATCCAACTACATGTATCCATATAGGAGAAAACAGAGTGAAACCTAAACATGAAAACGGTTACTGCAAAGGAACGGTTTAACCTAGAAGAACGAAATTTGGTGAGCCAAGTGGGACTGCTGTACTGATCATTACCTGCAAGTATCATCAAGACTGGGTGAAAAAATGTTTGCTGAGATTTTAGGAAACTCGTAGTTTTTTGGAAGCTTGGCAACCCTTTCAATGAAAGTGATTCTCGTCAGTCTCTGCTTGGGCTACTTACATAGACACAAACCATAGCCATAGAACTTGGAACTACATTATTGTGGCAAGTTTCAAAGGGATAGCACAAACCGTGTTTGATTTAGAGTTCCAAATACATGTATCCATATAGGAGAAAACAGAGTGAAACCTAAACATGAAAACGGTTACTGCAAAGGAACGGTTTAACCTAGAAGAACGAAATTTGGTGAGCCAAGTGGGATTGGTGTACTGATCATTAAATGGAAGTATCATAAAGATTGGAGAAAAAATGTTTGCTGAGATTTCAGGAAACTCGTAGTTTTTTGGAAGCTTGGAAACACCTTTCAATGAAAGTGATTCTCGTCAGTCTCTGCTTGGGGCTACTTCAATAGGACACAAACCATCGCGATAGAACTTGGAACTACATTATTGTGCCAAGTTTCAAAGAGCTAGCACAAACCGTGTTTGATTTAGAGTTCCAACTACATGTATCCATATAGGAGAAACAGAGTGAATCCTGAACATGAAAACGGTTACTGCAAAGGATGGTTTAACCTAGAAGAACGAAATTTGGTGAGCCCAGTGGGATTGGTGTACTGATCTTAAATGGAAGTATCATCAAGATTGGGTGAAAAAATGTTTGCTGAGATTTCAGGAAACTCGTAGTTTTTTGGAAGCTTGGCAACCCCTTTCAATGAAAGTGATTCTCGTCAGTCTCTGCTTGGGGCTACTTCCATGGGACACAAACCATAGCCATAGAACTTGGAAATACATTATTGTGCCAAGTTTCAAAGAGCTAGAAGAAACCGTGTTTGATTTAGAGTTCCAACTACCTGTATCCATATAGGAGAAAACAGAGTGAAACCTAAACATGAAAACGGTTACTGCAAAGGAATGGTTTAACCTAGAAGAACGAAATTTGGTGAGCCAAGTGGGACTGGTGTACTGATCATTACCTGCAAGTATCATCAAGACTGGGTGAAAAAAATGTTTGATGATTTCAGGAAACTCGTAGTTTTTTGGAAGCTTGGCAACCCCTTTCAATGAAAGTGATACTCGTCAGTCTCTGCTTGGGGCTACTTCAATAGGACACAAACCAACGCCATAGAACTTGGAACTACATTATTGTGCCAAGTTTCAAAGAGCTAGCACAAACCGTGTTTGATTTAGAGTTCCAACTACATGTATCCATATAGGAGAAAACAGAGTGAATCCTAAACATGAAAACGGTTACTGCAAAGGAACGGATTAACCTAGAAGAACGAAATTTGGTGAGCCATGTGGGATTGGTGTACTGATCATTACCTGCAAGTATCATCACGATTGGGTGAAAAAATGTTTGCTGAGATTTCCCGGAAACTCGTAGTTTTTTGGAAGCTTCGCAACCCTTTCAATGAAAGTGATTCTCGTCAGTCTCTGCTTGGGGCTACTTCCATAGGACACAAACCATAGCCATAGAACTTGGAACTACATTACTGTGCCAAGTTTCAAAGAGCTAGCACAAACCGTGTTTGATTTAGAGTTCCAAATATATGTATCCATATAGGAGAAAACAGAGTGAAACCTAAACATGAAAACGGTTACTGCAAAGGAACGGTTTAACCTAGAAGAATGAAACTTGGTCAGCCAAGTGGGACTGGTGTACTGATCATTACCTGAAAGTATCATCAAGATTGGGTGAAAAAATGTTTGATGATTTCAGGAAACTCGTAGTTTTTTGGAAGCTTGGCAACCCCTTCAATGAAAGTGATTCTCGTCAGTCTCTGCTTGGGGCTATTTATATAGGACACAGACCATAACCATGGAACTTGGAACTACATTTATAGTGCCAAGTTTCAAAGAGCTAGTACAAACCGTGTTTGATTTAGAGTTCCAAATACATGTATCCATATGGGAGAAAACAGAGTGAAACCTAAACATGAAAAAGGTTACTGCAAAGGAATGGTTTAACCTAGAAGAACGAAATTTGGTGAGCCAAGTGGGGATTGGTGTACTGATCATTAAATGGATGTATCATCAAGATTGGGTGAAAAATGTTTGCTGAGATTTCAGGAAACTCATTGTTTTTTGGAAGCTTGGCAACCCCTTTCAAGGAAAGTGATTCTCGTCAGTCTCTGCTTGGGCTACTTCAATAGGCCACAAACCATAGCCATAGAACTTTTAACTACATTATTGTGCCAAGTTGAAAACAGCTAGCACAAACCGTGTTTGATTTAGAGTTCCAAATACATGTATCCATATAGGAGAAAACAGAGTGAATCCTAAACATGAAAACGGTTACTGCAAAGGAACGGTTTAACCTAGAAGAACGAAATTTGGTGAGCCAAGTGGGATTGGTGTTCTGATCATTAAATGGAAGTATCATAAAGATTGGGTTAAAAAATGTTTGCTGAGATTTCAGGAAACTCGTACTTTTTGGAAGCTTGGCAACCCCTTTCAATGAAAGTGATTCTCGTCAGTCTCTGCCTGGGGCTAGTTCCATAGGATACACACCATAGCCATAGTACTTGGAGCTACTTTATTGTGCCAAGTTTCAAAGAGCTAGCAAACCGTGTTTGATTTAGAGTTCCAACTACATGTATCCATATAGGAGAAAACAGAGTGAAACCTAAACATGAAAACGGTTACTGCAAAGGAACGGTTTAACCTAGAAGAACGAAATTTGGTGAGCCCAGTGGATTGGTGTACTGATCATTAAATGGAAGTATCATAAATATTGGGAGAAAAATGTTTGCTGAGATTTCAGGAACTCGTATTTTTTTGGAAGCTTGGCAACCCGTTTCAATGAAAGTGATTCTCGTCAGTCTCTGCTTGGGGCTACTTCCATAGGACACACACCATAGCGATAGAACTTGGAACTACATTATTTTGCCAAGTTTCAAAGACCTAGCACAAACCGTGTTTGATTTAGAGTTCCAACTACATGTATCCATATAGGAGAAAACAGAGTGAAACCTAAACATGAAAACGGTTCCTGCAAAGGAACGGTTTAACCTAGAAGAACGAAATTTGGTGAGCCAAGTGGGACTGGTGTACTGATCATTACCTGCTAGTATCATCAAGATTGGGTGAAAAAATGTCTGCTGAGATTTCAGGAAACTCGTAGTTTTTTGGAAGCTTGGCAACCCCTTTCAATGAAAGTGATTCTCGTCAGTCTCTGCTTGGGGCTACTTCCATAGGACACACACCATACCGATAGAACTTGGAACTACATTATTGGGCCACGTTTCAAAGACCTAGCACAAACCGTGTTTGATTTAGACTTCCTACTACATGTATCCATATAGGAGAAAACAGAGTGAAACCTAAACATGAAAACAGTTACTGCAAAGGAATGGTTTAACCTAGAAGAACGAAATTTGGTGAGCCAAGTGGGACTGGTGTACTGATCATTACCTGAAAGTATCATCAAGACTGGGTGAAAAAATGTTTGATGATTTCAGGAAACTCGTAGTTTTTTGGAAGCTTGGCAACCCCTTTCAATGAAAGTGATTCTCGTCAGTCTCTGCTTGGGGCTATTTATATAGGACACAGACCATAACCATGGAACTTGGAACTACATTATAGTGCCAAGTTTCAAAGAGCTAGTACAAACCGTGTTTGATTTAGAGTTCCAAATACATGTATCCATATGGGAGAAAACAGAGTGAAACCTAAACATGAAAAAGGTTACTGCAAAGGAATGGTTTAACCTAGAAGAACGAAATTTGGTGAGCCAAGTGGGATTGGTGTACTGATCATTAAATGGATGTATCATCAAGATTGGGTGAAAATATGTTTGCTGAGATTTCAGGAAACTCATTGTTTTTTGGAAGCTTGGCAACCCCTTTCAATGAAAGTGATTCTCGTCAGTCTCTGCTTGGGGCTACTTCCATAGGACACAAACAATAACCATAGAACTGGGAACTACATTATAGTGCCAAGTTTCAAAGAGCTAGCACAAACCGTGTTTGATTTAGAGTTCCAACTACATGTATCCATATAGGAGAAAACAGAGTGAAACCTAAACATGAAAACGGTTACTGCGAAGGAACGGTTTAAACTAGAAGAACGAAATTTGGTGAGCCTAATGGGATTGGTGTACTAATCATTAAATGGAAGTATCATCAAGATTGGGTGAAAAAATGTTTGCTGAGATTTCAGGAAACTCGTAGTTTTTTGGAAGCTTGGCAACCCCTTTCATTGAAAGTGATTCTCGTCAGTCTCTGCTTGGAGCTACTTCCATAGGACACAAACCATAGCCATAGAACTTGGAACTACATTATTGTGCCAAGTTTCAAAGAGCTAGCACAAACCGTGTTTGATTTAGAGTTCCAACTACATGTATCCATATAGGAGAAACAGAGTGAAACCTAAACATGAAAACGGTTACTGCAAAGGAATGGTTTAACCTAGAAGAACGAAATTTGGTGAGCCAAGTGGGACTGGTGTACTGATCATTACCTTAAAGTATCATCAAGACTGGGGTGAAAAAATGTTTGATGATTTCAGGAAACTCGTACTTTTTTGGAAGCTTGGCAACCCCTTTCAATGAAAGTGATTCTCGTCAGTGTCTGCTTGGGGCTATTTCCATAGGACACAAACCATAGCCATAGTACTTGGAGTTATTTTATTGTGCCAAGTTTCAAAGAGCTAGCACAAACCGTGTTTGATTTAGAGTTCCAACTACATGTATCCATATAGGAGAAAACAGAGTAAAACCTAAACATGAAATCGTTTACTGCAAAGGAACGGTTTAACCTAGAAGAACGAAATTTGGTGAGCCCAGTGGGATTGGTGTACTAATTATTAAATGGAAGTATCATCAAGATTGGGTGAAAAAATGTATGCTGTGATTTCAGGAAACTCGTAGTTTTTTGGAAGCTTGGCAACCCTTTCAATGAAAGTGATTCTCGTCAGTCTCTGCTTGGAGCTACTTCCATAGGACACAAACCATAGCCATAGAACTTGGAACTACATTATTGTGCCAAGTTTCATAGAGGTAGCACAAACCTTGTTTGATTTAGAGTTCCAACTACATGTATCCATATAGGAGAAAACAGAGTGAATCCTAAACATGAAAACGGTTACTGAAAAGGAACGGTTCAACCTAGAAGAACGAAATTTGGTGAGCCAAGTGGGACTGGTGTACTGAATATTACCTGCAAATATCATCAAGATTGGGTGAAAAAATGTTTCCTGAGATTTCAGGAAACTCGTAGTTTTTTGGAAGCTTGGCAACCCCTTTCAATGAAAGTGATTCTCGTCAGTCTCTGCTTGGGGCTACTTCCATAGGACACACACCATACCGATAGAACTTGGAACTACATTATTTTGCCAAGTTTCAAAGACCTAGCACAAACCGTGTTTGATTTAGAGTTCCAACTACATGTATCCATATAGGAGAAAACAGAGTGAAACCTAAACATGAAAACGGTTCCTGCAAAGGAACGGTTTAACCTAGAAGAACGAAATTTGGTGAGCCAAGTGGGACTGGTGTACTGATCATTAAATGGAAGTATCATCAAGATTGGGAGAAAAAATGTTTGCTGAGATTTCAGGAAACTCGTAGTTTTTTGGAAGCTTGGCAACCCTTTCAATGAAAGTGATTCTCGTCAGTCTCTGCTTGGGGCTACTTCCATAGGACACAAACCATAGCCATAGAACTTGGAACTACATTATTGTGCCAAGTTTCAAAGAGCTAGCCCAAACCGTGTTTGATTTAGAATCCAACTACATGTATCCATATAGGAGAAAACAGAGTGAAACCTAAACATGGAAAACGGTTACTGCAAAGGAACTGTATAACCTAGAAGAACGAAATTTGGTCAGCCAAGTGGGACTGCTGTACTGATCATTACCTGCAAGTATCATCAAGATTGGGTGAAAAAATGTTTGCTGAGATTTCAGGAAACTCGTAGTTTTTTGGAAGCTTGGCAACCCTTTCAATGAAAGTGATACTCGTCAGTCTCTGCTTGGGGCTACTTCCATAGGACACAAACCATAGCCATAGAACTTGGAACTACATTATTGGGCCACGTTTCAAAGACCTAGCACAAACCGTGTTTGATTTAGACTTCCTACTACATGTATCCATATAGGAGAAAACAGAGTGAAACCTAAACATGAAAACGGTTACTGCAAAGGAATGGTTTAACCTAGAAGAACGAAATTTGGTGAGCCAAGTGGGACTGGTGTACTGATCATTACCTGAAAGTATCATCAAGACTGGGTGAAAAAATGTTTGATGATTTCAGGAAACTCGTAGTTTTTTGGAAGCTTGGCAACCCCTTTCAATGAAAGTGATTCTCGTCAGTCTCTGCTTGGGGCTATTTATATAGGACACAGACCATAACCATGGAACTTGGAACTACATTATAGTGCCACGTTTCAAAGAGCTAGTACAAACCGTGTTTGATTTAGAGTTCCAAATACATGTATCCATATGGGAGAAAACAGAGTGAAACCTAAACATGAAAAAGGTTACTGCAAAGGAATGGTTTAACCTAGAAGAACGAAATTTGGTGAGCCAAGTGGGATTGGTGTACTGATCATTAAATGGATGTTTCATCAAGATTGGGTGAAAATATGTTTGCTGAGATTTCAGGAAACTCATTGTTTTTTGGAAGCTTGGCAACCCCTTTCAATGAAAGTGATTCTCGTCAGTCTCTGCGTGGGGCTACTTCCATAGGACACAAACAATAACCATAGAACTGGGAACTACATTATAGTGCCAAGTTTCAAAGAGCTAGCACAAACCGTGTTTGATTTAGAGTTCCAACTACATGTATCCATATAGGAGAAAACAGAGTGAAACCTAAACATGAAACGGTTACTGCGAAGGAACGGTTTAAACTAGAAGAACGAAATTTGGTGAGCCTAATGGGATTGGTGTACTAATCATTAAATGGAAGTATCATCAAGATTGGGTGAAAAAATGTTTGCTGAGATTTCAGGAAACTCGTTAGTTTTTTGGAAGCTTGGCAACCCCTTTCATTGAAAGTGATTCTCGTCAGTCTCTGCTTGGGGCTACTTCCATAGGACACAAACCATAGCCATAGAACTTGGAACTACATTATTGTGCCAAGTTTCAAAGAGCTAGCACAAACCGTGTTTGATTTAGAGTTCCAACTACATGTATCCATATAGGAGAAAACAGAGTGAAACCTAAACATGAAAACGGTTACTGCAAAGGAATGGTTTAACCTAGAAGAACGAAATTTGGTGAGCCAAGTGGGACTGGTGTACTGATCATTACCTTAAAGTATCATCAAGACTGGGTGAAAAAACGTTTGATGATTTCAGGAAACTCGTACTTTTTTGGAAGCTTGGCAACCCCTTTCAATGAAAGTGATTCTCATCAGTCTCTGCCTGGGGCTAGTTCCATAGGACACAAACCATAGCCATAGGACTTGGAGCTATTTTATTGTGCCAAGTTTCAAAGAGCTAGCACAAACCGTGTTTGATTTAGAGTTCCAACTACATGTATCCATATAGGAGAAAACAGAGTAAAACCTAAACATGAAATCGTTTACTGCAAAGGAACGGTTTAACCTAGAAGAACGAAATTTGGTGAGCCCAGTGGGATTGGTGTACTAATTATTAAATGGAAGTATCATCAAGATTGGGTGAAAAAATGTATGCTGTGATTTCAGGAAACTCGTAGTTTTTTGGAAGCTTGGCAACCCCTTTCAATGAAAGTGATTCTCGTCAGTCTCTGCTTGGGGCTACTTCCATAGGACACAAACCATAGCCATAGAACTTGGAACTACATTATTGTGCCAAGTTTCATAGAGGTAGCACAAACCTTGTTTGATTTAGAGTTCCAACTACATGTATCCATATAGGAGAAAACAGAGTGAATCCTAAACATGAAAACGGTTACTGAAAAGGAACGGTTCAACCTAGAAGAACGAAATTTGGTGAGCCAAGTGGGACTGGTGTACTGAATATTACCTGCAAATATCATCAAGATTGGGTGAAAAAATGTTTCCTGAGATTTCAGGAAACTCGTAGTTTTTTGGAAGCTTGGCAACCCCTTTCAATGAAAGTGATTCTCGTCAGTCTCTGCTTGGGGCTACTTCCATAGGACACAAACCATAGCCAGAGAACTTGCGACTACATTATTTTGCTAAGTTTCGAAGAGCTGGCACAAACCGTGTTTGATTTAGAATCCAACTACATGTATCCATATAGGAGAAAACAGAGTGAAACCTAAACATGAAACGGTTACTGCAAAGGAACGTTTAACCTAGAAGAACGAAATTTGGTGAGCCAAGTGGGACTGCTGTACTGATCATTACCTGCAAGTATCATCAAGACTGGGTGAAAAAATGTTTGCTGAGATTTTAGGAAACTCGTAGTTTTTTGGAAGCTTGGCAACCCTTTCAATGAAAGTGATTCTCGTCAGTCTCTGCTTGGGGCTACTTACATAGGACACAAACCATAGCCATAGAACTTGGAACTACATTATTGTGGCAAGTTTCAAAGGGATAGCACAAACCGTGTTTGATTTAGAGTTCCAAATACATGTATCCATATAGGAGAAAACAGAGTGAAACCTAAACATGAAAACGGTTACTGCAAAGGAACGGTTTAACCTAGAAGAACGAAATTTGGTGAGCCAAGGTGGGATTGGTGTACTGATCATTAAATGGAAGTATCATAAAGATTGGAGAAAAAATGTTTGCTGAGATTTCAGGAAACTCGTAGTTTTTTGGAAGCTTGGAAACACCTTTCAATGAAAGTGATTCTCGTCAGTCTCTGCTTGGGGCTACTTCAATAGGACACAAACCATCGCGATAGAACTTGGAACTACATTATTGTGCCAAGTTTCAAAGAGCTAGCACAAACCGTGTTTGATTTAGAGTTCCAACTACATGTATCCATATAGGAGAAAACAGAGTGAATCCTGAACATGAAAACGGTTACTGCAAAGGATGGTTTAACCTAGAAGAACGAAATTTGGTGAGCCCAGTGGGATTGGTGTACTGATCTTAAATGGAAGTATCATCAAGATTGGGTGAAAAAATGTTTGCTGAGATTTCAGGAAACTCGTAGTTTTTTGGAAGCTTGGCAACCCCTTTCAATGAAAGTGATTCTCGTCAGTCTCTGCTTGGGGCTACTTCCATGGGACACAAACCATAGCCATAGAACTTGGAAATACATTATTGTGCCAAGTTTCAAAGAGCTAGAAGAAACCGTGTTTGATTTAGAGTTCCAACTACCTGTATCCATATAGGAGAAAACAGAGTGAAACCTAAACATGAAAACGGTTACTGCAAAGGAATGGTTTAACCTAGAAGAACGAAATTTGGTGAGCCAAGTGGGACTGGTGTACTGATCATTACCTGCAAGTATCATCAAGACTGGGTGAAAAAATGTTTGATGATTTCAGGAAACTCGTAGTTTTTTGGAAGCTTGGCAACCCTTTCAATGAAAGTGATACTCGTCAGTCTCTGCTTGGGGCTACTTCAATAGACACAAACCAACGCCATAGAACTTGGAACTACATTATTGTGCCAAGTTTCAAAGAGCTAGCACAAACCGTGTTTGATTTAGAGTTCCAACTACATGTATCCATATAGGAGAAAACAGAGTGAATCCTAAACATGAAAACGGTTACTGCAAAGGACACGGATTAACCTAGAAGAACGAAATTTGGTGAGCCATGTGGGATTGGTGTACTGCTCATTACCTGCAAGTATCATCACGATTGGGTGAAAAAATGTTTGCTGAGATTTCCCGGAAACTCGTAGTTTTTTGGAAGCTTCGCAACCCTTTCAATGAAAGTGATTCTCGTCAGTCTCTGCTTGGGGCTACTTCCATAGGACACAAACCATAGCCATAGAACTTGGAACTACATTACTGTGCCAAGTTTCAAAGAGCTAGCACAAACCGTGTTTGATTTAGAGTTCCAAATATATGTATCCATATAGGAGAAAACAGAGTGAAACCTAAACATGAAAACGGTTACTGCAAAGGAACGGTTTAACCTAGAAGAATGAAACTTGGTCAGCCAAGTGGGACTGGTGTACTGATCATTACCTGAAAGTATCATCAAGATTGGGTGAAAAAATGTTTGATGATTCAGGAAACTCGTAGTTTTTTGGAAGCTTGGCAACCCCTTTCAATGAAAGTGATTCTCGTCAGTCTCTGCTTGGGGCTATTTATATAGGACACAGACCATAACCATGGAACTTGGAACTACATTATAGTGCCAAGTTTCAAAGAGCTAGTACAAACCGTGTTTGATTTAGAGTTCCAAATACATGTATCCATATGGGAGAAAACAGAGTGAAACCTAAACATGAAAAAGGTTACTGCAAAGGAATGGTTTAACCTAGAAGAACGAAATTTGGTGAGCCAAGTGGGATTGGTGTACTGATCATTAAATGGATGTATCATCAAGATTGGGTGAAAAAATGTTTGCTGAGATTTCAGGAAACTCATTGTTTTTTGGAAGCTTGGCAACCCCTTTCAATGAAAGTGATTCTCGTCAGTCTCTGCTTGGGGCTACTTCAATAGGCCACAAACCATAGCCATAGAACTTTTAACTACATTATTGTGCCAAGTTGAAAACAGCTAGCACAAACCGTGTTTGATTTAGAGTTCCAAATACATGTATCCATATAGGAGAAAACAGAGTGAATCCTAAACATGAAAACGGTTACTGCAAAGGAACGGTTTAACCTAGAAGAACGAAATTTGGTGAGCCAAGTGGGATTGGTGTTCTGATCATTAAATGGAAGTATCATTAAAGATTGGGTAAAAAATGTTTGCTGAGATTTCAGGAAACTCGTACTTTTTTGGAAGCTTGGCAACCCCTTTCAATGAAAGTGATTCTCGTCAGTCTCTGCCTGGGGCTAGTTCCATAGGATACACACCATAGCCATAGTACTTGGAGCTACTTTATTGTGCCAAGTTTCAAAGAGCTAGCAAACCGTGTTTGATTTAGAGTTCCAACTACATGTATCCATATAGGAGAAACAGAGTGAAACCTAAACATGAAAACGGTTACTGCAAAGGAACGGTTTAACCTAGAAGAACGAAATTTGGTGAGCCCAGTGGGATTGGTGTACTGATCATTAAATGGAAGTATCATAAATATTGGGAGAAAAAATGTTTGCTGAGATTTCAGGAAAACTCGTATTTTTTTGGAAGCTTGGCAACCCTTTCAATGAAAGTGATTCTCGTCAGTCTCTGCTTGGGGCTACTTCCATAGGACACACACCATAGCGATAGAACTTGGAACTACATTATTTTGCCAAGTTTCAAAGACCTAGCACAAACCGTGTTTGATTTAGAGTTCCAACCTACATGTATCCATATAAGGAGAAAACAGAGTGAAACCTAAACATGAAAACGGTTCCTGCAAAGGAACGGTTTAACCTAGAAGAACGAAATTTGGTGAGCCAAGTGGGACTGGTGTACTGATCATTACCTGCTAGTATCATCAAGATTGGGTGAAAAAATGTCTGCTGAGATTTCAGGAAACTCGTAGTTTTTTGGAAGCTTGGCAACCCCTTTCAATGAAAGTGATTCTCGTCAGTCTCTGCTTGGGGCTACTTCCATAGGACACACACCATACCGATAGAACTTGGAACTACATTATTTTGCCAAGTTTCAAAGACCTAGCACAAACCGTGTTTGATTTAGAGTTCCAACTACATGTATCCATATAGGAGAGAAAACAGAGTGAAACCTAAACATGAAAAACGGTTCCTGCAAAGGAACGGTTTAACCTAGAAGAACGAAATTTGGTGAGCCAAGTGGGACTGGTGTACTGATCATTAAATGGAAGTATCATCAAGATTGGGAGAAAAAATGTTTGCTGAGATTTCAGGAAACTCGTAGTTTTTGGAAGCTTGGCAACCCCTTTCAATGAAAGTGATTCTCGTCAGTCTCTGCTTGGGGCTACTTCCATAGGACACAAACCATAGCCATAGAACTTGGAACTACATTATTGTGCCAAGTTTCAAAGAGCTAGCCCAAACCGTGTTTGATTTAGAATCCAACTACATGTATCCATATAGGAGAAAACAGAGTGAAACCTAAACATGAAAACGGTTACTGCAAAGGAACTGTATAACCTAGAAGAACGAAATTTGGTCAGCCAAGTGGGACTGCTGTACTGATCATTACCTGCAAGTATCATCAAGATTGGGTGAAAAAATGTTTGCTGAGATTTCAGGAAACTCGTAGTTTTTTGGAAGCTTGGCAACCCTTTCAATGAAAGTGATACTCGTCAGTCTCTGCTTGGGGCTACTTCCATAGGACACAAACCATAGCCATAGAACTTGGAACTACATTATTGGGCCACGTTTCAAAGACCTAGCACAAACCGTGTTTGATTTAGACTTCCTACTACATGTATCCATATAGGAGAAAACAGAGTGAAACCTAAACATGAAAACGGTTACTGCAAAGGAATGGTTTAACCTAGAAGAACGAAATTTGGTGAGCCAAGTGGGACTGGTGTACTGATCATTACCTGAAAGTATCATCAAGACTGGGTGAAAAAATGTTTGATGATTTCAGGAAACTCGTAGTTTTTTGGAAGCTTGGCAACCCCTTTCAATGAAAGTGATTCTCGTCAGTCTCTGCTTGGGGCTATTTATATAGGACACAGACCATAACCATGGAACTTGGAACTACATTATAGTGCCAAGTTTCAAAGAGCTAGTACAAACCGTGTTTGATTTAGAGTTCCAAATACATGTATCATATGGGAGAAAACAGAGTGAAACCTAAACATGAAAAAGGTTACTGCAAAGGAATGGTTTAACCTAGAAGAACGAAATTTGGTGAGCCAAGTGGGATTGGTGTACTGATCATTAAATGGATGTTTCATCAAGATTGGGTGAAAATATGTTTGCTGAGATTTCAGGAAACTCATTGTTTTTTGGAAGCTTGGCAACCCCTTTCAATGAAAGTGATTCTCGTCAGTCTCTGCTTGGGGCTACTTCCATAGGACACAAACAATAACCATAGAACTGGGAAATACATTATAGTGCCAAGTTTCAAAGAGCTAGCACAAACCGTGTTTGATTTAGAGTTCCAACTACATGTATCCATATAGGAGAAAACAGAGTGAAACCTAAACATGAAAACGGTTACTGCGAAGGAACGGTTTAAACTAGAAGAACGAAATTTGGTGAGCCTAATGGGATTGGTGTACTAATCATTAAAGGGAAGTATCATCAAGATTGGGTGAAAAAATGTTTGCTGATATTTCAGGAAACTCGTAGTTTTTTGGAAGCTTGGCAACCCCTTTCATTGAAAGTGATTCTCGTCAGTCTCTGCTTGGGGCTACTTCCATAGGACACAAACCATAGCCATAGAACTTGGAACTACATTATTGTGCCAAGTTTCAAAGAGCTAGCACAAACCGTGTTTGATTTAGAGTTCCAACTACATGTATCCATATAGGAGGAAAACAGAGTGAAACCTAAACATGAAAACGGTTACTGCAAAGGAATGGTTAACCTAGAAGAACGAAATTTGGTGAGCCAAGTGGGACTGGTGTACTGATCATTACCTTAAAGTATCATCAAGACTGGGTGAAAAAACGTTTGATGATTTCAGGAAACTCGTACTTTTTTGGAAGCTTGGCAACCCCTTTCAATGAAAGTGATTCTCATCAGTCTCTGCCTGGGGCTAGTTCCATAGGACACAAACCATAGCCATAGGACTTGGAGCTATTTTATTGTGCCAAGTTTCAAAGAGCTAGCACAAACCGTGTTTGATTTAGAGTTCCAACTACATGTATCCATATAGGAGAAAACAGAGTAAAACCTAAACATGAAATCGTTTACTGCAAAGGAACGGTTTAACCTAGAAGAACGAAATTTGGTGAGCCCAGTGGGATTGGTGTACTAATTATTAAATGGAAGTATCATCAAGATTGGGTGAAAAAATGTATGCTGTGATTTCAGGAAACTCGTAGTTTTTTGGAAGCTTGGCAACCCCTTTCAATGAAAGTGATTCTCGTCAGTCTCTGCTTGGGGCTACTTCCATAGGACACAAACCATAGCCCCTAGAACTTGGC
>NW_027552821.1:0-55842 GCF_045843805.1 Urocitellus parryii | reverse complement strand
TTCCAAGTTCTATCGCTATTATTTGTGTGCTATTGAAGTAGCCCCAAGCAGAGACTGACGAGAATCACTTTCATTGAAAGGGGTTGCCAAGCTTCCAAAAAACTACGAGTTTCCTGAAATCTCAGCAAACATTTTTTCACCCAATCTTGATGATACTGGCAGGTAATGATCAGTACACCAATCCCACTTGGCTCACCAAATTCGTTCTTCTACGTTAAACCGTTCCTTTGCAGTAACCGTTTTCATGTTTAGGTTTCACTCTTGTTTTCTCCTATATGGATACATGAAGTTGGAACTCTAAATCAAACACGGTTTGTGCTAGCTCTTTGAAACGTGGCACAATAATGTAGTTCCAAGTTCTATCGCTATGGTTTGTGTCTTATTGAAGTAGCCCCAAGCAGAGACTGACGAGAATCACTTTCATTGAAAGGGGTTGCCAAGCTTCCAAAAACTACGAGTTTCCTGAAACTCAGCAAACATTTTTTCACCCAATCTTAATGATACTGGCAGGTAATGATCAGTACATCAATCCCACTTGGCTCACCAAATTTCGTTATTCTAGGTTAAACAGTTCCTTTGCAGTAACCGTTTTCATGTTCAGGTTTCACTCTGTTTTCTCCTATATGGATACATGTACTTGGAACTCTAAATCAACACGGTTTGTGCTACCTCTTTGAAACTTGGCACAATAATGTAGTTCCAAGTTCTATCGCTGTGGTTTGTGTCCTATTGAAGTAGCCCCAAGCAGAGACTGACGAGAATCACTTTCATTGAAAGGGCTTGCCAAGCTTCCAAAAACCTACGAGTTTCCTGAAATCTCAGCAAACATTTTTTCACCCAATCTTGATGATACTGGCAGGTAATGATCAGTACACCAATCCCACTTGGCTTACAAATTTCGTTCTTCTAGGTTAAACCGTTCCTTTGCAGTAACCGTTTTCATGTTTAGGTTTCACTCTTGTTTTCTCCTATATGGATACATGAATTTGGAACTCTAAATCAAACACGGTTTTTCCTAGCTCTTTGAAACGTGGCACAATAATGTAGTTCCTAGTTCTATCGCTATGGTTTGTGTACTATTGAAGTAGCCCAAGCAGAGACTGACGAGAATCACTTCATTGAAAGGGGTTGCCAAGCTTCCAAAAAACTACTAGCTTCCTGAATCTCAGCAAACATTTTTTCACCAAATCTTGATGATACTGGCAGGTAATGATCAGTACACCAATCCCACTTGGCTCACCAAATTTCGTTCTTCTAGGTTAAACCGTTCCTTTGCAGTAACCGTTTTCATGTTCACGTTTCACTCTGTTTTCTCCTATATGGATACATGCAGTTGGAACTCTAAATCAAACACGGTTTTTGATAGCTCTTTGAAACTTGGCACAATAATGTAGTTCCAAGTTCTATCGCTATGGTTTGGGTCCTATTGAAGTAGCCCCAAGCAGAGGACTGACGAGAATCACTTTCATTGAAAGGGGTTGCCAAGCTTCCAAAAAACTACGAGTTTCCGGAAATCTCAGCAACACTTTTTCACCCAATCTTGATGATACTGGCAGGTAATGATCAGTACACCAATCCCACTTGGCTCACCAAACTTCGTTCTTCTTGGTTAAAACGTTCCTTTGCAGTAACCGTTTTCATGTTTAGGTTTCACTCTGTTTTCTCCTATATGGAAACATGTAGTTGGAACTCTAAATCAAACACGGTATGTGCTAGCTCTTTGAAACTTGGCACAATAATGTAGTTCCAACTTCTATCGCTATGCTTTGTGTCCTATTGAAGTAGCCCCAAGTTGAGACTGACGAGAATCACTTTCATTGAAAGGGGTTGCAATGCTTCCCAAAAACAACGCGTTTCCTGAAATCTCAGCAAACATTTTTTTAACCCAATCTTGATGATACGTCCATTTAATGATCAGTACACCAATCCCACTCGGCTCACCAAATTTCATTCTTCTAGTTTAAACCGTTCCTTTGCAGTAACCGTTTTCATGTTTAGGTTTCACTCTGTTTTCTCCTATATGGACACATGTAGTTGGAACTCTAAATCAAACACGGTTTGTGCTACCTCTTTGAAACTTGGCACAAAAATGTAGTTACAAGTTCTATCGCTATTATTTGTGTGCTATTGAAGTAGCCCCAAGTTGAGACTGACGAGAATCACTTTCATTGAAAGGGGTTGCCAAGCTTCCAAAAAACTACGAGATTCCTGAAATCTCAGCAAAAATTTCTTCACCCAATCTTGATGATACTGGCAGGTAATGATCAGTACACCAATCCCACTTGGCTCACCAAATTTCGTTATTCTAGGTTAAACAGTTCCTTTGCAGTAACCGTTTTCATGTTCAGGTTTCACTCTGTTTTCTCCTATATGGATACATGTACTTGGAAATCTAAATCAAACACGGTTTGTGCTAGCTGTTTGAAACTCGGCACAATAATGTAGTTCCAAGTTCTATCGCTATGGTTTGGGTCCTATTGAAGTAGCCCCAAGCAGAGACTGACGAGAATCACTTTCATTGACAGGATTGCCAAGCTTCCAAAAAACTACGAGTTTCCGGAAATCTCAGCAAACACTTTTTCACCCAATCTTGATGATACTGGCAGGTAATGATCAGTACACCAATCCCACTTGTCTCACCAAACTTCGTTCTTCTCGGTTAAAGCGTTCCTTTGCAGTAACCGTATTCATGTTTAGGTTTCACTCTGTTTTCTCCTATATGGAAACATGTAGTTGTAACTCTAAATCAAACACGGTTTGTGCTAGCTCTTTGAAACTTGGCACAATAATGTAGTTCCAAGTTCTATCGCTATGCTTTGTGTCCTATTGAAGTAGCCCCAAGCAGAGACTGACGAGCGTCACTTTCATTGAAATGCGTTGCCAAGCTTCCAAAAAACTACGAGTTTCCTGAAAAATCAGCAAACATGTTTTCACCCAATCTTGATGATACGTCCATTTAATGATCAGTACACCAATCCCACTGGGCTCACCAAATTTCGTTCTTCTAAGTTAAAGCGTTCCTTTGCAGTAACCGTTTTCATGTTTAGGTTTCACTCTGTTTTCTCCTATATTGATAAATGTATTTGGAACTAAAAATCAAACACGGCTTGTGCTAGCTCTTTGAAACTTGGCACAATAATGTAGTTCCAAGTTCTATGGCTATGGTTTGTGTCATACTGAAGTAGCCCCAAGCAGATACTGACGAGAATCACTTTCATTGACAGGGATTGCCAAGCTTCCAAAAAACTACGAGTTTCCTGAAATCTCAGCAAACATTTTCTCACGCAATCTTGATGATACTGGCAGGTAATGATCAGTACACCAATCCCAGTTGGCACACCAAATTTCGTTCTGCTAGGTTAAACCGTTCCTTTGCATTAACCGTATTCATGTTTAGGTTTCACTCTGTTTTCTCGTATACGGATACATGTAGTTGGAACTCTAAATCAAACACAGTTTGTGCTAGCTCTATTAAACTTGGCACAATAATGTAGTTCCAAGTTCTATCGCTATGCTTTGTGTCCTATTGAAGTAGCCCCAAGCAGAGACTGACGAGCATGACTTTCATTGAAATGTGTTGCCAAGCTTCCAAAAAACAACGAGTTTCCTGAAATCTCAGCAAACATGTTTTCACCCAATCTTGATGATACGTCCCTTTAATGATCAGTACACCTATCCCACTTGGCTCACCAAATTTCGTTCTTCTAAGTTAAACCGTTCCTTGCAGTAATCGTTTTATGTTTAGGTTTCACTCTGTTTTCTACTATATGGATACATGTAGTTGGAACTCTAAATCAAACACGGTTTGTGCTAGCTCTTTGAAGCTTGGCACAATAATGTAGTTCCAAGTTCTATCGCTATGGTTTGTGTCCTATTGAAGTAGCCCCAAGTAGAGACTGAGGAGAATCACTTTCATTGAAAGGGGTTGCCATGCTTCCAAAAAACTACGAGTTTCCTGAAATCTCAGCAAACATTTTTTCACCCAATCTTGAAGATACTGGCAGATAATGATCAGTACACCCATCTCACTTGGCTCAACAAATTTCGTTCTTCTAGGTTAAACCGTTCCTTTGCAGTAACCGTTTCCATGTTTAGGTTTCACTCTGTTTTCTCCTATATGGAAACATGTAGTTGGAACTCTAAATCAATCACGGTTTGTGCTAGCTCTTTGAAACTTGGCACAATAATGTAGTTCCAAGTTCTATCGCTATGGTTTTTGTCCTATTGAAGTAGCCCCAAGCAGAGACTGAAGAGAATCACCTTCATTGAAAAGGGTTGACAAGCTTCCAAAATCTACGAGTTTCCTGAAATCTCAGCAAACATTTTTCACCCAATCTTCATAATACTGGCAGGTAATGATCAGTACACCAATCCCACTTGGCTCAATAAACTTCGTTCTTCTAGGTTAAACCGTTCCTTTGTAGTATCCGTTTTCATGTTTAGGTTTCACTCTGTTTTCTCCTATATTGATATATGTATTTGGAACTAAAAATCAAACACGGCTTGTGCTAGCTCTTTGAAACTTGGCACAATAATGTAGTTCCAAGTTCTATGGCTATGGTTTGTGTGCTACTGAAGTAGCCCGAAGCAGAGACTGTCGAGAATCACTTTATTGAAAGGGTTTGCCAAGCTTCCAAAAAACTACGAGTTTCCGGAAATCTCAGCAAAACATTTTTTCACCCAATTTTGATGATACTGGCAGGTAATGATCAGTACACCAATCCCACTTGGCTCACCAAATTTCGTTCTTCTAGGTTAAACCGTTTCCTTTGCAGTAACCGTTTTCATGTTTAGGTTTCACTCTTGTTTTCTCCTATATGGATACATGAAGTTGGAACTCTAAATCAAACACGGTTTGTGCTAGCTCTTTGAAACTTGGCACAATAATGTAGTTCCAAGTTCTATCGCTATGCTTTGTGTCCTATTGAAGTACCCCAAGCAGAGACTGACGAGCATCACTTTCATTGAAATGCGTTGCCAAGCTTCCAAAAAACTACGAGTTTCCTGAAATCTCAGCAAACATGTTTTCACCCAATCTTGATGATACGTCCATTTAATGATCAGTACACCAATCCCACTTGGCTCACCAAATTTCGTTCTTCTACGTTAAACCGTTCCTTTGCAGTAACCGTTTTCATGTTTAGGTTTCACTCTTGTTTTCTCCTATATGGATACATGAATTTGGAACTCTAAATCAAACACGGTTTGTGCTAGCTCTTTAAAACTTGGCATAATAATGTAGTTCCAAGTTCTATCGCTGTGGTTTGTGTCCTATTGAAGTAGCCCCAAGCAGAGACTGACGAGAATCACTTTAATTGAAAGGCGTTGCCAATCTTCAAAAAACTACGAGTTTCCGGAAATCTCAGCAAACAGTTTTTCACCCAATCTTGATGATACTGGCAGGTAATGATCAGTACACCAATCCCACTTGGCTCACCAAATTTCGTTCTTCTAGGTTAAACCGTTCCTTTGCAGTAACCGTTATAATGTTTAGGTTTCACTCTGTTTTCTCATATACGGATACATGTAGTTGGAACTCTAAATCAAACACAGTTTGTGCTAGCTCTTTGAAACTTGGCACAATAATGTAGTTCCAACTTCTATCGCTATGCTTTTGTGTCCTATTGAAGTAGCCCCAAGTTGAGACTGACGAGAATCACTTTCATTGAAAGGGGTTGCAATGCTTCCAAAAAACAACGAGTTTCCTGAAATCTCAGCAAACATTTTTTTAACCCAATCTTGATGATACGTCCATAATGATCAGTACACCAATCCCACTCGGCTCACCAAATTTCCTTCTTCTAGGTTAAACCGTTCCTTTGCAGTAACCGTTTTCATGTTTAGGTTTCACTCTGTTTTCTCATATATGGATACATGTAGTTGGAACTCTAAACCTAACACTGTTTGTGCAGGCTGTTTGAAACTTGGCACAATAATGTAGTTCCAAGTTCTATCGCTATGGTTTGTGTCCTATTGAAGTAGCCCCAAGCAGAGACTGACGAGAATCACTTTCCTTGAAAGGGGTTGCTAAGCTTCCAAAAACTACGAGTTTCCTGAAATCTCAGCAAACATTTTTTCAACCAATCTTGATGATACTTGCAGCTAATGATCACTACACCAATCCCACTTGGCTCACCAAATTTCGTTCTTCTAGGTTAAACCGTTCCTTTGCAGTAACCGTTATAATGTTTAGGTTTAACTCTGTTTTCTCCTGTATGGATACATGTAGTTGGAACTCTAAATCAAACACGGTTTGTGCTAGCTCTTTGAAACTTATCACAATAATGTAGTTCCAAGTTCTATCGCTATGGTTTGTGTCCTATTGAAGTAGCCCCAAGCAGAGACTGACGAGAATCACTTTGATTGAAAGGGTTTGCCATGCTTCCAAAAAACTAAGAGTTTCCTGAAATCTCAGCAAACATTTTCTCACCCAATCTTGATTATACGTCCATTTAATGATCAGTACACCAATCCCACTTGGCTCACCAAATTTCGTTCTTCTAGGTTAAACCGTTCCTTTGCAGTAACCGTTATAATGTTTAGGTTTCACTCTGTTTTCTCCTATATGGGATACATGTAGTTGGAATCTAAATCAAACACAGTTTGTGCTAGCTCTTTGAAACTTGGCACAATAATGTAGTTCCAAGCTCTATCGCTATGGTTTGGGTCCTATTGAAGCAGCCCCAAGCAGAGACTGAAGAGAATCACTTTCATTGAAAGGGTTTGCCAAGCTTCCAAAAAACTACGAGTTTCCTGAAATCTCAGCAAACATTTTTTCACCCAATTTTGATGATACTTCCATTTAATGATCAGTACACCAATCCCACATGGCTCACCAAATTTCGATCTTCTAGGTTAAACCGTTCCTTTGCAGTAACCGTTTTCATGTTTAGGTTTCACTCTGTTTTCTCCTATATTGATAAATGTATTTGGAACTAAAAATCAAACACTGCTTGTGCTAGCTCTTTGAAACATGGCACAATAATGTATTTCCAAGTTCTATGGCTATGGTTTTTGTCCTACTGAAGTAGCCCCAAGCAGAGACTGACGAGAATCACTTTCATTGAAAATGGTTGCCAAGCTTCCAAAAAACTACGAGTTTCCGGAAATCTCAGTAAACATTTTTTCACCCAATCTTGATAATACTGGCAGGTAATGATAAGTACACCAATCCCACTTGGCTCACCAAATTTCGTTCTTCTAGGTTAAACCGTTCCTTTGCAGTAACCGTTTTCATGTATATTTTTCACTCTGTTTTCTCCTATATGGATACATGTAGTTGGAACACTAAATCAAACACGGTTTGTGCTAGCTCTTTGAAACTTGGCACAATAATGTAGTTCCAACTTCTATCGCTATGGTTGGTGTCCTATTGAAGTAGCCCCAAGCAGAGACTGAAGAGAATCACTTTCATTGACAGGGATTGCCAAGCTTCCAAAAAACTACGAGTTTCCTGAAATCTCAGCAAACATGTTTTCACTAATCTTGATGATACGTCCATTTAATGATCAGTACACCAATCCCACTTGGCTCACCAAATTTCGTTCTTCTAAGTTAAACCGTTCCTTGCAGTAACCGTTTTCATGTTCAGTTTTCACTCTGTTTTCTCCTATATGGATACATGTAGTTGGAACACTAAATCAAACACAGTTTGTGCTAGCTGTTTGAAACTTGGCACAATAATGTAGTTCCAAGTTCTATCACTATGCTTTGGGTCCTATTGAAGTAGCCCCAAGCAGAGACTGAAGAGAATCACTTTCATTGAAAGGGTTTGCCAAGCTTCCAAAAAACTACGAATTTCCGGAAATCTCAGCAAACACTTTTTCACCCAATCTTGATGATACGTCCATTTAATGATCAGTACACCAATCCCACTTGGCTCACCAAATTTCGTTCTTCTAAGTTAAACCGTTCCTTGCAGTAACCGTTTTCATTTTTAGGTTTCACTCTGTTTTCTCCTATATGCATACATGTAGTTGGAACTCTAAATCAAACACGGTTTGTGCTAGCTCTTTGAAACTTGGCACAAAAATGTAGTTCCAAGTTCTATCGCTATGGTTTGTGTCCTATTGAAGTAGCCCCAAGCAGAGAGTGACGAGAATCACTTTCATTGAAAGGGGTTGCCAAGCTTCCAAAAAACTACGAGTTTCCTGAAATCTCAGCAAATATTTTTTCACCCAATCTTGATGATACTTGCAGGTAATGATCAGTACACCAATCCCACTTGGCTCACCAATTTCGTTCTTCTAGGTTAAACCGTTCCTTTGCAGTAACCGTTATAATGTTTAGGTTTCACTCTGTTTTCTCATATATGGATACATGTAGTTGGAACTCTAAATCAAACACAGTTTGTGCTAGCTCTTTGAAACTTAGCACAATAATGTAGTTCCAACTTCTATCGCTATGCTTTGTGTCCTATTGAAGTAGCCCCAAGTTGAGACTGACGAGAATCACTTTCATTGAAAGGGGTTGCAATGCTTCCAAAAAACAACGAGTTTCCTGAAATCTCAGCAAACATTTTTTTAACCCAATCTTGATGATACGTCCATTTAATGATCAGTACACCAATCCCACTCGGCTCACCAAATTTCGTTCTTCTAGGTTAAACCGTTCCTTTGCAGTAACCGTTTTCATGTTTAGGTTTCACTCTGTTTTCTCCTATATGGATACATGTAGTTGGAACTCTAAATCTAACACTGTTTGTGCAAGCTTTTTGAAACTTGGCACAATAATGTAGTTCCAAGTTCTATAGCTATGGTTTGTGTCCTATTGAAGTGGCCCCAAGCAGAGACTGACGAGAATCACTTTCCTTGAAAGGGGTTGCCAAGCTTCCAAAAACTACGAGTTACCAGAAATCTCAGCAAACATTTTTTTCAACCAATATTGATGATACTTGCAGCTAATGATCACTACACTAATCCCACTTGGCTCACCAAATTTCGTTCTTCTAGGTTAAACCATTCCTTTGCAGTAACCGTTATAATGTTTAGGTTTCACTCTGTTTTCTCTTGTATGGATACATGTTGTTGGAATTCTAAATCAAACACAGTTTGTGCTAGCTCTTTGAAACTTGGCACAATAATATAGTTCCAAGCTCTATCGCTATGGTTTTTGTCCTATTGAAGTAGCCCCAAGTAGAGACTGAGGAGAATCACTTTCATTGAAAGGGGTTGCCAAGCTTCCAAAAAACTATGAGTTTCCTGAAATCTCACCAAACATTTTTTCACCCAATTTTGATGATACTTCCATTTAATGATCAGTACTTCAATCCCACATGGCTCACCAAATTTCGATCTTCTAGGTAAAACGGTTCCTTTTCAGTAACCGTTTTCAGGTTTAGGTTTCACTCTGTTTTCTCCTATATGGATACATGTAGTTGGAACTCTAAATCAAACACGGTTTGTGCTAGCTCTTTGAAGCTTGGCACAATAATGTAGTTCCAAGTTCTATCGCTATGGTTTGTGTCCTATTGAAGTAGCCCCAAGTAGAGACTGAGGAGAATCACTTTCATTGAAAGGGGTTGCCATGCTTCAAAAAACTAAGAGTTGCCTGAAATCTCAGCAAACATTTTTTCACCCAATCTTGATGATACGTCCATTTAATGATCAATACACCAATCCCACTTGGCTCACCAAATTTCGTTCTTCTAAGTTAAACCGTTCCTTGCAGTAACCGTTTTAATTTTTAGGTTTCACTCTGTTTTCTCCTATATGGATCCATGTAGTTGGAACTCTAAACCAAACACAGTTTGTGCTAGCTCTTTGAAACTTGGCACAATAATGTAGTTCCAACTTCTATCGCTATGCTTTGTGTCCTATTGAAGTAGCCCCAAGTTGAGACTGACGAGAATCACTTTAATTGAAAGGGGTTGCAATGCTTCCAAAAAACAACGAGTTTCCTGAAATCTCAGCAAACTTTTTTTTAACCCAATCTTGATGATACGTCCATTTAATGATCAGTACACCAATCCCACTTGGCTCACCAAATTTCGTTCTTCTAGGTTAAACCGTTCCTTTGCAGTAACCGTTATAATGTTTAGGTTTCACTCTGTTTTCTCCTGTATGGATACATGTAGTTGGAACTCTAAACCAAACACAGTTTGTGCTAGCTCTTTGAAACTTGGCACAATAATGTAGTTCCAACTTCTATCGCTATGCTTTGTGTCCTATTGAAGTAGCCCCAAGTTGAGACTGACGAGAATCACTTTCATTGAAAGGGGTTGCAATGCTTCCAAAAAACAACGAGTTTCCTGAAATCTCAGCAAACATTTTTTTAACCCATTCTTGATGATACGTCCATTTAATGATCAGTACACCAATCCCACTCGGCTCACCAAATTTCCTTCTTCTGGGTTAAACCGTTCCTTTGCAGTAACCGTTTTCATGATTAGGTTTCACTCTGTTTTCTCATATATGGATACATGTAGTTGGAACTCTAAACCTAACACTGTTTGTGCAAGCTGTTTGAAACTTGGCACAATAATGTAGTTCCAAGTTCTATCGCTATGGTTTGTGTCCTATTGAAGTAGCCCCAAGCAGAGACTGACGAGAATCACTTTCCTTGAAAGGGGTTGCCAAGCTTTAAAAACTACGAGTTTCCTGAAATCTGAGCAAACATTTTTTCAACCAATCTTGATGATACTTGCAGCTAATGATCACTACACCAATCCCACTTGGCTCACCAAATTTCGTTCTTCTAGGTTAAACCGTTCCTTTTCAGTAACCGTTATAATGTTTAGGTTTCACTCTGTTTTCTCCTATATGGATACATGTTGTTGGAATTCTAAATCAAACACAGTTTGTGCTAGCTCTTTGAAACTTGGCACAATAATATAGTTCCAAGCTCTATCGCTATGGTTTGTGTCCTATTGAAGTAGCCCCAAGTAGAGACTGAGGAGAATCACTTTCATTGAAAGGGGTTGCCAAGCTTCCAAAAAACTATGAGTTTCCGGAAATCTCAGCAAACATTTTTTCACCCAATTTTGATGATACTTCCATTTAATGATCAGTACTTCAATCCCACATGGCTCACCAAATTTCGATCTTCTAGGTTAAACGGTTCCTTTTCAGTAACCGTTTTCATGTTTAGGTTTCACTCTGTTTTCTCCTATATGGATACATGTAGTTGGAACTCTAAATCAAACACGGTTTGTGCTAGCTCTTTGAAGCTTGGCACAATAATGTAGTTCCAAGTTCTATCGCTATGGTTTGTGTCCTATTGAAGTAGCCCCAAGTAGAGACTGACGAGAATCACTTTCATTGAAAGGGGTTGCCATGCTTCCAAAAAACTAAGAGTTGCCTGAAATCTCAGCAAACATTTTTTCACCCAATCTTGATGATACGTCCATTTAATGATCAGTACACCAATCCCACTTGGCTCACCAAATTTCGTTCTTCTAGGTTAAACGTTCCTTTTCAGTAACCGTTTTCATGTTTAGGTTTCACTCTGTTTTCTCCTATATGGATACATGTAGTTGGAACTCTAAATCAAACATGGTTTGTGCTAGCTCTATTAAACTTGGCACAATAATGTAGTTCCAAGTTCTATCGCTATGCTTTGTGTCCTATTGAAGTAGCCCCAAGCAGAGACTGACGAGCATCACTTTCATTGAAATGCGTTGCCAAGCTTCCAAAAAACTACGAGTTTCCTGAAATCTCAGCAAACATGTTTTCACCAAATCTTGATGATACGTCCATTTAATGATCAGTACACCAATCCCACTTGGCTCACCAAATTTCGTTCTTCTAAGTTAAACCGTTCCTTGCAGTAATCGTTTTCATGTTTAGGTTTCACTCTGTTTTCTACTATATGGATACATGTAGTTGGAACTCTAAATCAAACACGGTTTGTGCTAGCTCTTTGAAGCTTGGCACAATAATGTAGTTCCAAGTTCTATCGCTATGGTTTGTGTCCTATTGAAGTAGCCCCAAGTAGAGACTGAGGAGAATCACTTTCATTGAAAGGGGTTGCCATGCTTCCAAAAAACTACGAGTTTCCTGAAATCTCAGCAAACATTTTTTCACCCAATCTTGAAGATACTGGCAGATAATGATCAGTACACCCATCGCACTTGGTTCAACAAATTTCGTTCTTCTAGGTTAAACCGTTCCTTTTCAGTAACCGTTTCCATGTTTAGGTTTCACTCTGTTTTCTCCTATATGGAAACATGTAGTTGGAACTCTAAATCAAACACGGTTTGTGCTAGCTCTTTGAAACTTGGCACAATAATGTAGTTCCAACTTCTATCGCTATGGTTTTTGTCCTATTGAAGTAGCACCAAGCAGAGACTGACGAGAATCACTTTCATTGAAAAGGGTTGCCAAGCTTCCAAAATCTACGTGTTTCCTGAAACCTCAGCAAACATTTTTTCACCCAATCTTCATAATACTGGCAGGTAATGATCAGTACACCAATCCCACTTGGCTCAATAAACTTCGTTCTTCTAGGTTAAACCGTTCCTTTGCAGTAACCGTTTTCATGTTTAGGTTTCACTCTGTTTTCTCCTATATTGATAAATGTATTTGGAACTAAAAATCAAACACGGCTTGTGCTAGCTCTTTGAATCTTGGCACAATAATGTAGTTCCAAGTTCTATGGCTATGGTTTGTGTCCTACTGAAGTAGCCCCAAGCAGAGACTGACGAGAATCACTTTCATTGAAAAGGGTTGCCAAGCTTCCAAAACCTACGAGTTTCCGGAAATCTCAGTAAACATTTTTTCACCCAATCTTGATGATACTGGCAGGTAATGATAAGTACACCAATCCCACTTGGCTCACCAAATTTCGTTCTTCTAGGTTAAACCGTTCCTTTGCAGTAACCGTTTTCATGTTTAGGTTTCACTCTTGTTTTCTCCTATATGGATACATGAAGTTGGAACTCTAAATCAAACACGGTTTGTGCTAGCTCTTTGAAACTTGGCACAATAATGTAGTTCCAAGTTCTATCGCTATGGTTTGTGTCCTATTGAAGTAGCCCCTAGCAGAGACTGACGAGAATCACTTTAATTGAAAGGGGTTGCCAATCTTCAAAAAAACTACGAGTTTCCGGAAATCTCAGCAAACAGTTTTTCACCCAATCTTGATGATACTGGCAGGTAATGATCAGTACACCAATCCCACTTGGCTCACCAAATTTCGTTCTTCTAGGTTAAACCGTTCCTTTGCAGTAACCGTTATAATGTTTAGGTTTCACTCTGTTTTCTCATATACGGATACATGTAGTTGGAACTCTAAATCAAACACAGTTTGTGCTAGCTCTTTGAAACTTGGCACAATAATGTAGTTCCAACTTCTATCGCTATGCTTTGTGTCCTATTGAAGTAGCCCCAAGTTGAGACTGACGAGAATCACTTTCATTGAAAGGGGTTGCAATGCTTCCAAAAAACAACGAGTTTCCTGAAATCTCAGCAAACATTTTTTTAACCCAATCTTGATGATACGTCCATTTAATGATCAGTACACCAATCCCACTCGGCTCACCAAATTTCCTTCTTCTAGGTTAAACCGTTCCTTTGCAGTAACCGTTTTCATGTTTAGGTTTCACTCTGTTTTCTCATATATGGATACATGTAGTTGGAACTCTAAACCTAACACTGTTTGTGCAGGCTGTTTGAAACATGGCACAATAATGTAGTTCCAAGTTCTATCGCTATGGTTTGTGTCCTATTGAAGTTGCCCCAAGCAGTGACTGACGAGAATCACTTTCCTTGAAAGGGGTTGCCAAGCTTCCAAAAACTACGAGTTTCCTGAAATCTCAGCAAACATTTTTTCAACCAATCTTGATGATACTTGCAGCTAATGATCACTACACCAATCCCACTTGGCTCACCAAATTTCGTTCTTCTAGGTTAAACCGTTCCTTTGCAGTAACCGTTATAATGTTTAGGCTTCACTCTGTTTTCTCCTGTATGGATACATGTAGTTGGAACTCTAAATCAAACACGGTTTGTGCTAGCTCTTTGAAACTTATCACAATAATGTAGTTCCAAGTTCTATCGCTATGGTTTGTGTCCTATTGAAGTAGCCCCAAGCAGAGACTGACGAGAATCACTTTCATTGAAAGGGGTTGCCATGCTTCCAAAAAACTAAGAGTTTCCTGAAATCTCAGCAAACATTTTCTCACCCAATCTTGATTATACGTCCATTTAATGATCAGTACACCAATTCCACTTGGCTCACCAAATTTCGTACTTCTAGGTTAAACCGTTCCTTTGCAGTTACCGTTATAATGTTTAGGTTTCACTCTGTTTTCTCCTATATGGATACATGTAGTTGGAAATCTAAATCAAACACAGTTTGTGCTACCTCTTTGAAACATGGCACAATAATGTAGTTCCAAGCTCTATCGCTATGGTTTGTGTCCTATTGAAGTAGTCCCAAGCAGAGACTGACGAGAATCACTTTCATTGAAAGGGGTTGCCAAGCTTCCAAAAAACTACGAGTTTCCTGAAATCTCAGCAAACATTTTTTCACCCAATTTTGATTATACTTCCATTTAATGATCAGTACACCAATCCCACATGGCTCACCAAATTTCGATCTTCTAGGTTAAACCGTTCCTTTGCAGTAACCGTTTTCATGTTTAGGTTTCACTCTTGTTTTCTCCTATATGGATACATGAAGTTGGAACTCTAAATCAAACACGGTTTGTGCTAGCTCTTTGAAACTTGGCACAATAATGTAGTTCCAAGCTCTATCGCTATGGTTTGTGTCCTATTGAAGTAGTCCCAAGCAGAGACTGACGAGAATCACTTTCATTGAAAAGGGTTGCCAAGCTTCCAAAAAACTACGGGTTTCCTGAAATCTCAGCAAACATTTTTTCACCCAATCTTGATAATATTGGCAGGTAATGATCAGTATACCAATCCCACTTGGCTCACCAAACTTCGTTCTTCTAGGTTAAACCGTTCCTTTGCAGTAACCGTTTTCATGTTTAGGTTTCACTCTTGTTTTCTCATATATGGATACATGAAGCTGGAACTCTAAAACAAACACAGTTTGTGCTAGCTCTTTGAAACTTGGCACAATAATGTAGTTCCAAGTTCTATCGCTATGGTTTGGGTCCTATTGAAGTAGCCCCAAGCAGAGACTGATGAGAATCACTTTCATTGACAGGGATTGCCAAGTTTCCAAAAAACAACGAGTTTCCTGAAATCTCAGCAAACATTTTTTCACCCAATCTTGATGATACGTCCATTTAATGATCAGTACACCAATCCCACTTGGCTCACCAAATTTCGTTCTTCTAGGTTAAACCGTTCCTTTGCAGTAACCGTTTCCATGTTTAGGTTTCACTCTGTTTTCTCCTATATGGATACATGTAGTTGGAACACTAAATCAAACACGGTTTGTGCTAGCTCTTTGAAACTTGGCACAATAATGTAGTTCCAAGATCTATCGCTGTGGTTTGTGTCCTATTGAAGTAGCCCCAAGCAGAGACTGACGAGATCACTTTCAATGACAGGGATTGCCAAGCTTCCAAAAAACTACGAGTTTCCTGAAATCTCAGCAAACATTTTTTCACCCAATCTTGATGATACGTCCATTTAAGGATCAGTACACCAATCCCACTTGGCTCATCAAATTTCGTTCTTCTAAGTTAAACCGTTCCTTGCAGTAACCGTTTTCATGTTCAGTTTTCACTCTGTTTTCTCCTATATGGATACATGTAGTTGGAACTCTAAATCAAACACAGTTTGTGCTAGATGTTTGAAACTTGGCACAATAATGTAGTTCCAAGTTCTATCGCTATGCTTTGGGTCCTATTGAAGTAGCCCCAAGCAGAGACTGAAGAGAATCACTTTCATTGAAAGGGTTTGCCAAGCTTCCAAAAAACTACGAATTTCCGGAAATCTCAGCAAACACTTTTTCACCCAATCTTGATGATACGTCCATTTAATGATCAGTACACCAATCCCACTTGGCTCACCAAATTTCGTTCTTCTAAGTTAAACCGTTCCTTGCAGTAACCGTTTTCATTTTTAGGTTTCACTCTGTTTTCTCCTATATGCATACATGTAGTTGGAACTCTAAATCAAACACGGTTTGTGCTAGCTCTTTGAAACTTGGCACAAAAATGTAGTTCCAAGTTCTATCGCTATGGTTTGTGTCCTATTGAAGTAGCCCTAAGCAGAGAGTGACGAGAATCACTTTCATTGAAAGGGGTTGCCAAGCTTCCAAAAAACTACGAGTTTCCTGAAATCTCAGCAAACATTTTTTTCAACCAATATTGATGATACTTGCAGGTAATGATCAGTACACCAATCCCACTTGGCTCACCAAATTTCGTTCTTCTAGGTTAAACCGTTCCTTTGCAGTAACCGTTATAATGTTTAGGTTTCACTCTGTTTTCTCATATATGGATACATGTAGTTGGAACTCTAAATCAAACACAGTTTGTGCTAGCTCTTTGAAACTTAGCACAATGATGTAGTTCCAACTTCTATCGCTATGCTTTGTGTCCTATTGAAGTAGCCCCAAGTTGAGACTGACGAGAATCACTTTCCTTGAAAGGGGTTGCAATGCTTCCAAAAAACAACGAGTTTCCTGAAATCTCAGCAAACATTTTTTTAACCCAATGTTGATGATACGTCCATTTAATGATCAGTACACCAATCCCACTCGGCTCACCAAATTTCGTTCTTCTAGGTTAAACCGTTCCTTTGCAGTAACCGTTTTCATGTTTAGGTTTCACTCTGTTTTCTCCTATATGGATACATGTAGTTGGAACTCTAAATCTAACATTGTTTGTGCAAGCTGTTTGAAACTTGGCACAATAATGGAGTTCCATGTTCTATCGCTATTGTTTGTGTCCTATTGAAGTGGCCCCAAGCAGAGACTGACGAGAATCACTTTCCTTGAAAGGGGTTGCCAAGCTTCCAAAAACTACGAGTTTCCAGAAATCTCAGCAAACATTTTTTTCAACCAATATTGATGATACTTGCAGCTAATGATCACTACACCAATCCCACTTGGCTCACCAAATTTCGTTCTTCTAGGTTAAACCATTCCTTTTCAGTAACCGTTTTCATGTTTCGGTTTCACTCTGTTTACTCCTATATGGATACAGTATTTGGAACTCTAAATCAAACATGGTTTGTGCTAGCTCTATTAAACTTGGCACAATAATGTTAGTTCCAAGTTCTATCGCTATGCTTTGTGTCCTATTGAAGTAGCCCCAAGCAGAGACTGACGAGCATCACTTTCATTGAAATGCGTTGCCAAGCTTCCAAAAAACTACGAGTTTCCTGAAATCTCAGCAAACATGTTTTCACCCAATCTTGATGATACGTCCATTTAATGATCAGTACACCAATCCCCACTCGGCTCACCAAATTTCGTTCTTTTAGGTTAAACCGTTCCTTTGCAGCAACCGTTTTCATGTTTAGGTTTCACTCTGTTTTCTCATATATGGATACATGTAGTTGGAACACTAAACCTAACACTGTTTGTGCAAGCTGTTTGAAACTTGGCACAATAATGTAGTTCAAGTTCTATCGCTATGGTTTGTGTCCTATTGAAGTAGCCCCAAGCAGAGCCTGACGAGAATCACTTTCCTTGAAAGGGATTGCCAAGCTTCCAAAATCTACGAGTTTCCTGAAATCTCAGCACACATTTTTTCAACCAATCTTGATGATACTTGCAGCTAATGATCACTACACCAATCCCACTTGGCTCACCAAATTTCGTTCTTCTAGGTTAAACCGTTCCTTTGCAGTAACCGTTATAATGTTTAGGTTTCACTCTGTTTTCTCTTGTATGGATACATGTAGTTGGAACTCTAAATCAAACACGGTTTGTGCTAGCTCTTTGAAACTTATCACAATAATGTAGTTCCAAGTTCTATCGCTATGGTTTGTGTCCTATTGAAGTAGCCCCAAGCAGAGACTGACGAGAATCACTTTCATTGAAAGGGGTTGCAATGCTTCCAAAAAACAACGAGTTTCCTGAAATCTCAGCAAACATTTTCTCACCCAATCTTGATGATACGTCCATTTAATGATCAGTACACCAATCCCACTTGGCTCACCAAATTTCGTTCTTCTAGGTTAAACCGTTCCTTTGCAGTAACCGTTATAATGTTTAGGTTTCACTCTGTTTTCTCCTATATGGATACATGTAGTTGGAACTCTAAATCAAACACAGTTTGTGCTAGCTCTTTGAAACTTGGCACAATAATGTAGTTCCAATCTCTATCGCTATGGTTTGTGTCCTATTGAAGTAGTCCCAAGCAGAGACTGACGAGAATCACTTTCATTGAAAGGGGTTGCCAAGCTTCCAAAAAACTACGAGTTTCCTGAAATCTCAGCAAAAATTTTTTCACCCAATCTTGATGATACTGGCAGGTAATGATCAGTATACCAATCCCACGTGGCTCACCAAATTTCGTTCTTCTAGGTTAAACCGTTCCTTAGCAGTAACCGTTTCCATGTTTAGGTTTCACTCTGTTTTCTCCTATATGGAAACATGCAGTTGGAACTCTAAATCAAACACGGTTTGTGCTAGCTCTTTGAAACTTGGCACAATAATGTAGTTCCAACTTCTATCGCTATGGTTGGTGTCCTATTGAAGTAGCCCCAAGCAGAGACTGACGAGAATCACACTCATTGAAAAGGGTTGCCAAGCTTCCAAAAAACTACGAGTTTCCTGAAATCTCAGCAAACATTTTTTCACCCAATCTTGATAATACTGGCAGGTAATGATCAGTACACCAATCCCACTTGGCTCACCAAACTTCGTTCTTCTAGGTTAAACCGTTCCTTTGCAGTAACCGTTTTCATGTTTAGGTTTCACTCTGTTTTCTCATATACGGATACATGTAGTTGGAACTCTAAATCAAACACAGTTTGTGCTAGCTCTTTGAAACTTGGCACAATAATGTAGTTCCAACTTCTATCGCTATGCTTTGTGTCCTATTGAAGTAGCCCCAAGTTGAGACTGACGAGAAACACTTTCATTGAAAGGGGTTGCAATGCTTCCAAAAAACAACGAGTTTCCTGAAATCTCAGCAAACATTTTTTCACCCAATCTTGATGATACGTCCATTTAATGATCAGTACACCAATCCCACTCGGCTCACCAAATTTCGTTCTTCTAGGTTAAACCATTCCTTTGCAGTAACCGTTTTCATGTTTAGGTTTCACTCTGTTTTCTCCTATATGGATACATGTAGTTGGAACTCTAAATCAAACACGGTTTGTGCTACCTCTTAGAAACTAGGCACAAAAATGTAGTTCCAAGTTCTATCGCTATTATTTGTGTGCTATTGAAGTAGCCCCAAGCAGAGACTGACGAGAATCACTTTCATTGAAAGGGGTTGCCAAGCTTCCAAAAAACTACGAGTTTCCTGAAATCTCAGCAAACATTTTTTCACCCAATCTTGATGATACTGGCAGGTAATGATCAGTACACCAATCCCACTTGGCTCACCAAATTTCGTTATTCTAGGTTAAACAGTTCCTTTGCAGTAACCGTTTTCATATTCAGGTTTCACTCTGTTTTCTCCTATATGGATACATGTACTTGGAACTCTAAATCAAACACGGTTTGTGCTAGCTGTTTGAAACTTGGCACAATAATGTAGTTCCAAGTTCTATCGCTATGCTTTGGGTCCTATTGAAGTAGCCCCAAGCAGAGACTGAAGAGAATCACTTTCATTGAAAGGGTTTGCCAAGCTTCCAAAAAACTACGAATTTCCGGAAATCTCAGCAAACACTTTTTCACCCAATCTTGATGATACGTCCATTTAATGATCAGTACACCAATCCCACTTCGCTCACCAAATTTCGTTCTTCTAAGTTAAACCGTTCCTTGCAGTAACCGTTTTCATTTTTAGGTTTCACTCTGTTTTCTCCTATATGGATACATGTAGTTGGAACACTAAATCAAACACGGTTTGTGCTAGCTCTTTGAAACTTGGCACAATAATGTAGTTCCAAGATCTATCGCTGTGGTTTGTGTCCTATTGAAGTAGCCCCATGCAGAGACTGACGAGAATCACTTTAATTGAAAGGGGTTGCCAAGCTTCCAAAAAACTACGAGTTTCCTGAAATCTCAGCAAACATTTTTTCAGCCAATCTTGATGATACTGACAGGTAATGATCAGTACACCAATCCCACTTGGCTCACCAAATTTCGTTCTTCTAGGTAAAACCGTTCCTTTGCAGTAACCGTTTTCATGTTTAGGTTTCACTCTTGTTTTCTCATATATGGATACATGAAGTTGGAACTCTAAATCAAACACGGTTTGTGCTAGCTCTTTGAAACTTGGCACAATAATGTAGTTCCTAGTTCTATCGCTATGGTTTGTGTCCTATTGAAGTATCCCCAAGCAGAGACTGACGAGAATCACTTTCATTGAAAGGGGTTGCCAAGCTTCCAAAAAACTACCAGTTTCCTGAAATATCAGCAAACATTTTTTCACCCAATCTTGATGATACTGGCAGGTAATGATCAGTACACCAATCCCACTTGGCTCACCAAATTTCGTTCTTCTAGGTTAAACCGTTCCTTTGAAGTAACCGTTTTCATGTTGACGTTTCACTCTGTTTTCTCCTATATGGATACATGCAGTTGGAACTCTAAATCAAACACGGTTTGTGCTAGCTCTTTGAAAGTTGGCACAATAATGTAGTTCCAAGTTCTATCGCTATGCTTTGGGTCCTATTGAAGTAGCCCCAAGCACAGACTGACGAGAATCACTTTCATTGACAGGGATTGCCAAGCTTCCAAAAAACTACGAGTTTCCTGAAATCTCAGCAAACATTTTCTCACCCAATCTTGATGATACTGGCAGGTAATGATAAGTACACCAATCCCACTTGGCACACTGAATTTCGTTCTTCTAGGTTAAACCGTTCCTTTGCAGTAACCGTTTCCATGTTTAGGTTTCACTCTGTTTTCTCCTATATGGATACATGTAGTTGGAACACTAAATCAAACACGGTTTGTGCTAGCTCTTTGAAACTTGGCACAATAATGTAGTTCCAAGATCTATCGCTGTGGTTTGTGTCCTATTGAAGTAGCCCCATGCAGAGACTGACGAGAATCACTTTCATTGAAAGGGGTTGCCAAGCTTCCAAAAAACTACGAGTTTCCTGAAATCTCAGCAAACATTTTTTCAGCCAATCTTGATGATACTGGCAGGTAATGATCAGTACACCAATCCCACTTGGCTCACCAAATTTCGTTCTTCTAGGTTAAACCGTTCCTTTGCAGTAACCGTTTTCATGTTTAGGTTTCACTCTTGTTTTCTCATATATGGATACATGAAGCTGGAACTCTAAAACAAACACAGTTTGTGCTAGCTCTTTGAAACTTGGCACAATAATGTAGTTCCAAGTTCTATCGCTATGGTTTGGGTCCTATTGAAGTAGCCCCAAGCAGAGACTGATGAGAATCACTTTCATTGACAGGGATTGCCAAAGTTTCCAAAAAACAACGAGTTTCTGAAATCTCAGCAAACATTTTTCACCCAATCTTGATGATACGTCCATTTAATGATCAGTACACCAATCCCACTTGGCTCACCAAATTTCGTTCTTCTAGGTTAAACCGTTCCTTTGCAGTAACCGTTTCCATGTTTAGGTTTCACTCTGTTTTCTCCTATATGGATACATGTAGTTGGAACACTAAATCAAACACGGTTTGTGCTAGCTCTTTGAAACTTGGCACAATAATGTAGTTCCAAGATCTATCGCTGTGGTTTGTGTCCTATTGAAGTAGCCCCAAGCAGAGACTGACGAGATCACTTTCAATGACAGGGATTGCCAAGCTTCCAAAAAACTACGAGTTTCCTGAAATCTCAGCAAACATTTTTTCACCCAATCTTGATGATACGTCCATTTAATGATCAGTACACCAATCCCACTTGGCTCATCAAATTTCGTTCTTCTAAGTTAAACCGTTCCTTGCAGTAACCGTTTTCATGTTCAGTTTTCACTCTGTTTTCTCCTATATGGATACATGTAGTTGGAACTCTAAATCAAACACAGTTTGTGCTAGATGTTTGAAACTTGGCACAATAATGTAGTTCCAAGTTCTATCGCTATGCTTTGGGTCCTATTGAAGTAGCCCCAAGCAGAGACTGAAGAGAATCACTTTCATTGAAAGGGTTTGCCAAGCTTCCAAAAAACTACGAATTTCCGGAAATCTCAGCAAACACTTTTTCACCCAATCTTGATGATACGTCCATTTAATGATCAGTACACCAATCCCACTTGGCTCACCAAATTTCGTTCTTCTAAGTTAAACCGTTCCTTGCAGTAACCGTTTTCATTTTTAGGTTTCACTCTGTTTTCTCCTATATGCATACATGTAGTTGGAACTCTAAATCAAACACGGTTTGTGCTAGCTCTTTGAAACTTGGCACAAAAATGTAGTTCCAAGTTCTATCGCTATGGTTTGTGTCCTATTGAAGTAGCCCTAAGCAGAGAGTGACGAGAATCACTTTCATTGAAAGGGGTTGCCAAGCTTCCAAAAAACTACGAGTTTCCTGAAATCTCAGCAAACATTTTTTTCAACGAATATTGATGATACTTGCAGGTAATGATCAGTACACCAATCCCACTTGGCTCACCAAATTTCGTTCTTCTAGGTTAAACCGTTCCTTTGCAGTAACCGTTATAATGTTTAGGTTTCACTCTGTTTTCTCATATATGGATACATGTAGTTGGAACTCTAAATCAAACACAGTTTGTGCTAGATCTTTGAAACTTAGCACAATGATGTAGTTCCAACTTCTATCGCTATGCTTTGTGTCCTATTGAAGTAGCCCCAAGTTGAGACTGACGAGAATCACTTTCCTTGAAAGGGGTTGCAATGCTTCCAAAAAACAACGAGTTTCCTGAAATCTCAGCAAACATTTTTTTAACCCAATGTTGATGATACGTCCATTTAATGATCAGTACACCAATCCCACTCGGCTCACCAAATTTCGTTCTTCTAGGTTAAACCGTTCCTTTGCAGTAACCGTTTTCATGTTTAGGTTTCACTCTGTTTTCTCCTATATGGATACATGTAGTTGGAACTCTAAATCTAACATTGTTTGTGCAAGCTGTTTGAAACTTGGCACAATAATGGAGTTCCATGTTCTATCGCTATTGTTTGTGTCCTATTGAAGTGGCCCCAAGCAGAGACTGACGAGAATCACTTTCCTTGAAAGGGGTTGCCAAGCTTCCAAAAACTACGAGTTTCCAGAAATCTCAGCAAACATTTTTTCAACCAATATTGATGATACTTGCAGCTAATGATCACTACACCAATCCCACTTGGCTCACCAAATTTCGTTCTTCTAGGTTAAACCATTCCTTTTCAGTAACCGTTTTTCATGTTTCGGTTTCACTCTGTTTACTCCTATATGGATACAGTATTTGGAACTCTAAATCAAACATGGTTTGTGCTAGCTCTATTAAACTTGGCACAATAATGTAGTTCCAAGTTCTATCGCTATGCTTTGTGTCCTATTGAAGTAGCCCCAAGCAGAGACTGACGAGCATCACTTTCATTGAAATGCGTTGCCAAGCTTCCAAAAAACTACGAGTTTCCTGAAATCTCAGCAAACATGTTTTCACCCAATCTTGATGATACGTCCATTTAATGATCAGTACACCAATCCCACTCGGCTCACCAAATTTTGTTCTTTTAGGTTAAACCGTTCCTTTGCAGCAACCATTTTCATGTTTAGGTTTCACTCTGTTTTCTCATATATGGATACATGTAGTTGGAACACTAAACCTAACACTGTTTGTGCAAGCTGTTTGAAACTTGGCACAATAATGTAGTTCCAAGTTCTATCGCTATGGTTTGTGTCCTATTGAAGTAGCCCCAAGCAGAGCCTGACGAGAATCACTTTCCTTGAAAGGGATTGCCAAGCTTCCAAAATCTACGAGTTTCCTGAAATCTCAGCACACATTTTTTCAACCAATCTTGATGATACTTGCAGCTAATGATCACTACACCAATCCCACTTGGCTCACCAAATTTCGTTCTTCTAGGTTAAACCGTTCCTTTGCAGTAACCGTTATAATGTTTAGGTTTCACTCTGTTTTCTCTTGTATGGATACATGTAGTTGGAACTCTAAATCAAACACGGTTTGTGCTAGCTCTTTGAAACTTATCACAATAATGTAGTTCCAAGTTCTATCGCTATGGTTTGTGTCCTATTGAAGTAGCCCCAAGCAGAGACTGACGAGAATCACTTTCATTGAAAGGGGTTGCAATGCTTCCAAAAAACAACGAGTTTCCTGAAATCTCAGCAAACATTTCTCACCCAATCTTGATGATACGTCCATTTAATGATCAGTACACCAATCCCACTTGGCTCACCAAATTTCGTTCTTCTAGGTTAAACCGTTCCTTTGCAGTAACCGTTATAATGTTTAGGTTTCACTCTGTTTTCTCCTATATGGATACATGTAGTTGGAACTCTAAATCAAACACAGTTTGTGCTAGCTCTTTGAAACTTGGCACAATAATGTAGTTCCAATCTCCATCGCTATGGTTTGTGTCCTATTGAAGTAGTCCCAAGCAGAGACTGACGAGAATCACTTTCATTGAAAGGGGTTGCCAAGCTTCCAAAAAACTACGAGTTTCCTGAAATCTCAGCAAAAATTTTTTCACCCAATCTTGATGATACTGGCAGGTAATGATCAGTATACCAATCCCACGTGGCTCACCAAATTTCGTTCTTCTAGGTTAAACCGTTCCTTAGCAGTAACCGTTTCCATGTTTAGGTTTCACTCTGTTTTCTCCTATATGGAAACATGCAGTTGGAACTCTAAATCAAACACGGTTTGTGCTAGCTCTTTGAAACTTGGCACAATAATGTAGTTCCAACTTCTATCGCTATGGTTGGTGTCCTATTGAAGTAGCCCCAAGCAGAGACTGACGAGAATCACACTCATTGAAAAGGGTTGCCAAGCTTCCAAAAAACTACGAGTTTCCTGAAATCTCAGCAAACATTTTTTCACCCAATCTTGATAATACTGGCAGGTAATGATCAGTACACCAATCCCACGTGGCTCACCAAACTTCGTTCTTCTAGGTTAAACCGTTCCTTTGCAGTAACCGTTTTCATGTTTAGGTTTCACTCTGTTTTCTCATATACGGATACATGTAGTTGGAACTCTAAATCAAACACAGTTTGTGCTAGCTCTTTGAAACTTGGCACAATAATGTAGTTCCAACTTCTATCGCTATGCTTTGTGTCCTATTGAAGTAGCCCCAAGTTGAGACTGACGAGAAACACTTTCATTGAAAGGGGTTGCAATGCTTCCAAAAAACAACGAGTTTCCTGAAATCTCAGCAAACATTTTTTCACCCAATCTTGATGATACGTCCATTTAATGATCAGTACACCAATCCCACTCGGCTCACCAAATTTCGTTCTTCTAGGTTAAACCATTCCTTTGCAGTAACCGTTTTCATGTTTAGGTTTCACTCTGTTTTCTCCTATATGGATACATGTAGTTGGAACTCTAAATCAAACACGGTTTGTGCTACCTCTTAGAAACTAGGCACAAAAATGTAGTTCCAAGTTCTATCGCTATTATTTGTGTGCTATTGTAGTAGCCCCAAGCAGAGACTGACGAGAATCACTTTCATTGAAATGGGTTGCCAAGCTTCCAAAAAACTACGAGTTTCCTGAAATCTCAGCAAACATTTTTTCACCCAATCTTGATGATACTGGCAGGTAATGATCAGTACACCAATCCCACTTGGCTCACCAAATTTCGTTATTCTAGGTTAAACAGTTCCTTTGCAGTAACCGTTTTCATATTCAGGTTTCACTCTGTTTTCTCCTATATGGATACATGTACTTGGAACTCTAAATCAAACACGGTTTGTGCTAGCTGTTTGAAACTTGGCACAATAATGTAGTTCCAAGTTCTATCGCTATGCTTTGGGTCCTATTGAAGTAGCCCCAAGCAGAGACTGAAGAGAATCACTTTCATTGAAAGGGTTTGCCAAACTTCCAAAAAACTACGAATTTCCGGAAATCTCAGCAAACACTTTTTCACCCAATCTTGATGATACGTCCATTTAATGATCAGTACACCAATCCCACTTCGCTCACCAAATTTCGTTCTTCTAAGTTAAACCGTTCCTTGCAGTAACCGTTTTCATTTTTAGGTTTCACTCTGTTTTCTCCTATATGGATACATGTAGTTGGAACACTAAATCAAACACGGTTTGTGCTAGCTCTTTTGAACTTGGCACAATAATGTAGTTCCAAGATCTATCGCTGTGGTTTGTGTCCTATTGAAGTAGCCCCATGCAGAGACTGACGAGAATCACTTTAATTGAAAGGGGTTGCCAAGCTTCCAAAAAACTACGAGTTTCCTGAAATCTCAGCAAACATTTTTCAGCCAATCTTGATGATACTGACAGGTAATGATCAGTACACCAATCCCACTTGGCTCACCAAATTTCGTTCTTCTAGGTAAAACCGTTCCTTTGCAGTAACCGTTTTCATGTTTAGGTTTCACTCTTGTTTTCTCATATATGGATACATGAAGTTGGAACTCTAAATCAAACACGGTTTGTGCTAGCTCTTTGAAACTTGGCACAATAATGTAGTTCCTAGTTCTATCGCTATGGTTTGTGTCCTATTGAAGTATCCCCAAGCAGAGACTGACGAGAATCACTTTCATTGAAAGGGGTTGCCAAGCTTCCAAAAAACTACCAGTTTCCTGAAATCTCAGCAAACATTTTTTCACCCAATCTTGATGATACTGGCAGGTAATGATCAGTACACCAATCCCACTTGGCTCACCAAATTTCGTTCTTCTAGGTTAAACCGTTCCTTTGAAGTAACCGTTTTCATGTTGACGTTTCACTCTGTTTTCTCCTATATGGATACATGCAGTTGGAACTCTAAATCAAACACGGTTTGTGCTAGCTCTTTGAAAGTTGGCACAATAATGTAGTTCCAAGTTCTATCGCTATGCTTTGGGTCCTATTGAAGTAGCCCCAAGCACAGACTGACGAGAATCACTTTCATTGACAGGGATTGCCAAGCTTCCAAAAAACTACGAGTTTCCGGAAATCTCAGCAAACATTTTCTCACCCAATCTTGATGATACTGGCAGGTATGATCAGTACACCAATCCCAGTTGGCACACCGAATTTCGTTCTGCTAGGTTAAACCGTTCCTTTGCATTAACCGTATTCATGTTTAGGTTTCACTCTGTTTTCTCATATACGGATACATGTAGTTGGAACTCTAAATCAAACACAGTTTTTGCTAGCTCTTTGAAACTTGGCACAATAATGTAGTTCCAACTTCTATCGCTATGCTTTGTGTCCTATTGAAGTAGCCCCAAGTTGAGACTGACGAGAAACACTTTCATTGAAAGGGGTTGCAATGCTTCCAAAAAACAACGAGTTTCCTGAAATCTCAGCAAACATTTTTTCACCCAATCTTGATGATACGTCCATTTAATGATCAGTACACCAATCCCACTCGGCTCACCAAATTTCGTTCTTCTAGGTTAAACCGTTCCTTTGCAGTAACCGTTTTCATGTTTAGGTTTCACTCTGTTTTCTCCTATATGGATACATGTAGTTGGAACTCTAAATCAAACACGGTTTGTGCTACCTCTTTGAAACTAGGCACAAAAATGTAGTTCCAAGTTCTATCGCTATTATTAGTGTGCTATTGAAGTAGCCCCAAGCAGAGACTGACGAGAATCACTTTCATTGAAAGGGGTTGCCAAGCTTCCAAAAAACTACGAGTTTCCTGAAATCTCAGCAAACATTTTTTCACCCAATCTTGATGATACTGGCAGGTAATGATCAGTACACCAATCCCACTTGGCTCACCAAATTTCGTTATTCTAGGTTAAACAGTTCCTTTGCAGTAACCGTTTTCATGTTCAGGTTTCACTCTGTTTTCTCCTATATGGATACATGTACTTGGAACTCTAAATCAAACACGGTTTGTGCTAGCTGTTTGAAACTTGGCACAATAATGTAGTTCCAAGATCTATCGCTGTGGTTTGTGTCCTATTGAAGTAGCCCCATGCAGAGACTGACGAGAATCACTTTCATTAAAAGGGGTTGCCAAGCTTCCAAAAAACTACGAGTTTCCTGAAATCTCAGCAAACATTTTTTCAGCCAATCTTGATGATACAGACAGGTAATGATCAGTACACCAATCCCACTTGGCTCACCAAATTTCGTTCTTCTAGGTTAAACCGTTCCTTTGCAGTAACCGTTTTCATGTTTAGGTTTCACTCTTGTTTTCTCATATATGGATACATGAAGTTGGAACTCTAAATCAAACACGGTTTGTGCTAGCTCTTTGAAAGTTGGCACAATAATGTAGTTCCAAGTTCTATCGCTATGCTTTGGGTCCTATTGAAGTAGCCCCAAGCAGAGACTGACGAGAATCACTTTCATTGACAGGGATTGCCAAGCTTCCAAAAAACTACGAGTTTCCTGAAATCTCAGCAAACATTTTCTCACCCAATCTTGATGATACTGGCAGGTAATGATCAGTACACCAATCCCAGTTGGCTCACCAAATTTCGTTCTTCTAGGTTAAACCGTTCCTTTGCAGTAACCGTTTTCATGTTTAGGTTTCACTCTGTTTTATCCTATATGGATACATGTAGTTGGAACTCTAAATCAAACACGGTTTGTGCTAGCTTTTTGAAAATTGGCACAATAATGTAGTTCCAAGTTCTATCGCTATGCTTTGTGTCCTATTGAAGTAGCCCCAAGCAGAGACTGACGAGCATCACTTTCATTGAAATGCGTTGCCAAGCTTCCAAAAAACTACGAGTTTCCTGAAAAATCAGCAAACATGTTTTGACCCAATGTTGATGATACGTCTATTTAATGATCAGTACACCAATCCGACTGGGCTCACCAAATTTCGTTCTTCTAAGTTAAACCGTTCCTTGCAGTAACCGTTTTCATTTTTAGGTTTCACTCTGTTTTCTCCTATATGCATACATGTAGTTGGAACTCTAAATCAAACACGGTTTGTGCTAGCTCTTTGAAACTTGGCACAATAATGTAGTTCCAAGTTCTATCGCTATGCTTTGGGACCGATTGAAGTAGCCCCAAGCAGAGACTGACGAGAATCACTTTCATTGAAAGGGGTTGCCAAGCTTCCAAAAAACTACGAGTTTCCTGAAATCTCAGCAAACATTTCTTCACCCAATCTTGATGATATTTGCAGGTAATGATCAGTACACCAATCCCACTTGGCTCACCAAATTTCAATCTTCTAGGTTAAACCGTTCCTTTGCAGTAACCGTTTTCATTTTTAGGTTTCACTCTGTTTTCTCCGATATGCATACATGTAGTTGGAACTCTAAATCAAACACGGTTTGTGCTAGCTCTTTGAAACTTGGCACAATAATGTAGTTCCAAGTTCTATCGCTATGCTTTGGGTCCTATTGAAGTAGCCCCAAGCAGAGACTGACCAGAATCACTTTCATTGAAAGGGGTTGCCAAGCTTCCAAAAAACTACGAGTTTCCTGAAATCTCAGCAAACATTTTTTCACCCAATCTTGATGATACTTGCAGGTAATGATCAGTACACCAATCCCACTTGGCTCACCAAATTTCGATCTTCTAGGTTAAACCGTTCCTTTGCAGTAACCGTTTTCATGTTTAGGTTTCACTCTGTTTTCTCATATACGGATACATGTAGTTGGAACACTAAATCAAACACAGTTTGTGCTAGCTCTTTGAAACTTGGCACAATAATGTAGTTCCAACTTCTATCGCTATGCTTTGTGTCCTATTGAAGTAGCCCCAAGTTGAGACTGACGAGAATCACTTTCATTGAAAGGGGTTGCAATGCTTCCAAAAAACAACGAGTTTCCTGAAATCTCAGCAAACATTTTTTTAACCCAATGTTGATGATACGTCCATTTAATGATCAGTACACCAATCCCACTCGGCTCACCAAATTTCGTTCTTCTAGGTTAAACCGTTCCTTTGCAGTAACCGTTTTCATGTTTAGGTTTCACTCTGTTTTCTCCTATATGGATACATGTAGTTGGAACTCTAAATCAAACACGGTTTGTGCTACCTCTTTGAAACTTGGCACAAAAATGTAGTTCCAAGTTCTATCGCTATTATTTGTGTGCTATTGAAGTAGCCCCAAGCAGAGACTGACGAGAATCACTTTCATTGAAAGGGGTTGCCAAGCTTCCAAAAAACTACGAGTTTCCGGTAATCTCAGCAAACATTTTTTCACCCAATCTTGATGATACTCGCAGGTAATGATCAGTACACCAATCCCACTTGGCTCACCAAATTTCGTTCTTCTAGGTTAAACCGTTCCTTTGCAGTAACCGTTTTCATGTTCAGGTTTCACTCTGTTTTCTCCTATATGGATACATGTACGTGGAACTCTAAATCAAACACGGTTTGTGCTAGCTGTTTGAAACTTGGCACAATAATGTAGTTCCAAGTTCTATCGCTATGCTTTGGGTCCTATTGAAGTAGCCCCAAGCATAGACTGAAGAGAATCACTTTCATTGAAAGGGTTTGCCAAGCTTCCAAAAAACTACGAATTTCCGGAAAACTCAGCAAACACTTTTTCACCCAATCTTGATGATACGTCCATTTAATGATCAGTACACCAATCCCACTTGGCTCACCAAATTTCGTTCTTCTAAGTTAAACCGTTCCTTGCAGTAACCGTTTTCATTTTTAGGTTTCACTCTGTTTTCTCCTATATGGATACATGTAGTTGGAACACTAAATCAAACACGGTTTGTGCTAGCTCTTTGAAACTTGGCACAATAATGTAGTTCCAAGTTCTATCGCTGTGGTTTGTGTCCTATTGAAGTAGCCCCAAGCAGAGACTGACGAGAATCACTTTCATTGAAAGGGCTTGCCAAGCTTCCAAAAAACTACGAGTTTCCTGAAATCTCAGCAAACATTTTTTCACCCAATCTTGATGATACTGGCAGGTAATGATCAGTACACCAATCCCACTTGGCTCACCAAATTTCGTTCTTCTAGGTTAAACCGTTCCTTTGCAGTAACCGTTTTCATGTTTAGGTTTCACTCTTGTTTTCTCCTATATGGATACATGAAGTTGGAACTCTAAATCAAACACGGTTTGTGCTAGCTCTTTGAAACTTGGCACAATAATGTAGTTCCTAGTTCTATCGCTATGGTTTGTGTCCTATTGAAGTAGCCCCAAGCAGAGACTGACGAGAATCACTTTCATTGAAAGGGGTTGCCAAGCTTCCAAAAAACTACCAGTTTCCTGAAATCTCAGCAAAAATTCTTTCACCCAATCTTGATGATACTGGCAGGTAATGATCAGTATACCAATCCCACGTGGCTCACCAAATTTCGTTCTTCTAGGTTAAACCGTTCCTTTGCAGTAACCGTTTTCATGTTCACGTTTCACTCTGTTTTCTCCTATATGGATACATGCAGTTGGAACTCTAAATCAAACACGGTTTGTGCTAGCTCTTTGAAACTTGGCACAATAATGTAGTTCCAACTTCTATCGCTATGGTTGGTGTCCTATTGAATAGCCCCAAGCAGAGACTGACGAGAATCACACTCATTGAAAAGGGTTGCCAAGCTTCCAAAAAACTACGAGTTTCCTGAAATCTCAGCAAACATTTTTTCACCCAATCTTGATAATACTGGCAGGTAATGATCAGTACACCAATCCCACTTGGCTCACCAAACTTCGTTCTTCTAGGTTAAACCGTTCCTTTGCAGTAACCGTTTTCATGTTTAGGTTTCACTCTGTTTTCTCATATACGGATACATGTAGTTGGAACTCTAAATCAAACACAGTTTGTGCTAGCTCTTTGAAACTTGGCACAATAATGTAGTTCCAACTTCTATCGCTATGCTTTGTGTCCTATTGAAGTAGCCCCAAGTTGAGACTGACGAGAAACACTTTCATTGAAAGGGGTTGCAATGCTTCCAAAAAACAACGAGTTTCCTGAAATCTCAGCAAACATTTTTTCACCCAATCTTGATGATACGTCCATTTAATGATCAGTACACCAATCCCACTCGGCTCACCAAATTTCGTTCTTCTAGGTTAAACCATTCCTTTGCAGTAACCGTTTTCATGTTTAGGTTTCACTCTGTTTTCTCCTATATGGATACATGTAGTTGGAACTCTAAATCAAACACGGTTTGTGCTACCTCTTAGAAACTAGGCACAAAAATGTAGTTCCAAGTTCTATCGCTATTATTTGTGTGCTATTGAAGTAGCCCCAAGCAGAGACTGACGAGAATCACTTTCATTGAAAGGGGTTGCCAAGCTTCAAAAAACTACGAGTTTCCTGAAATCTCAGCAAACATTTTTTCACCCAATCTTGATGATCCTGGCAGGTAATGATCAGTACACCAATCCCACTTGGCTCACCAAATTTCGTTATTCTAGGTTAAACAGTTCCTTTGCAGTAACCGTTTTCATGTTTAGGTTTCACTCTGTTTTCTCCTATATGGATACATGTACTTGGAACTCTAAATCAAACACGGTTTGTGCTAGCTGTTTGAAACTTGGCACAATAATGTAGTTCCAAGTTCTATCGCTATGCTTTGGGTCCTATTGAAGTAGCCCCAAGCAGAGACTGAAGAGAATCACTTTCATTGAAAGGGTTTGCCAAGCTTCCAAAAACTACGAATTTCCGGAAATCTCAGCAAACACTTTTTCACCCAATCTTGATGATACGTCCATTTAATGATCAGTACACCAATCCCACTTGGCTCACCAAATTTCGTTCTTCTAAGTTAAACCGTTCCTTGCAGTAACCGTTTTCATTTTTAGGTTTCACTCTGTTTTCTCCTATATGGATACATGTAGTTGGAACACTAAATCAAACACGGTTTGTGCTAGCTCTTTGAAACTTGGCACAATAATGTAGTTCCAAGATCTATCGCTGTGGTTTGTGTCCTATTGAAGTAGCCCCATGCAGAGACTGACGAGAATCACTTTCATTGAAAGGGGTTGCCAAGCTTCCAAAAAACTACGAGTTTCCTGAAATCTCAGCAAACATTTTTTCAGCCAATCTTGATGATACTGACAGGTAATGATCAGTACACCAATCCCACTTGGCTCACCAAATTTCGTTCTTCTAGGTTAAACCGTTCCTTTGCAGTAACCGTTTTCATGTTTAGGTTTCACTCTTGTTTTCTCATATATGGATACATGAAGTTGGAACTCTAAATCAAACACGGTTTGTGCTAGCTCTTTGAAACTTGGCACAATAATGTAGTTCCTAGTTCTATCGCTATGGTTTGTGTCCTATTGAAGTATCCCCAAGCAGAGACTGACGAGAATCACTTTCATTGAAAGGGGTTGCCAAGCTTCCAAAAAACTACCAGTTTCCTGAAATCTCAGCAAACATTTTTTTCACCCAATCTTGATGATACTGGCAGGTAATGATCAGTACACCAATCCCACTTGGCTCACCAAATTTCGTTCTTCTAGGTTAAACCGTTCCTTTGAAGTAACCGTTTTCATGTTGACGTTTCACTCTGTTTTCTCCTATATGGATACATGCAGTTGGAACTCTAAATGAAACACGGTTTGTGCTAGCTCTTTGAAAGTTGGCACAATAATGTAGTTCCAAGTTCTATCGCTATGCTTTGGGTCCTATTGAAGTAGCCCCAAGCAGAGACTGACGAGAATCACTTTCATTGACAGGGATTGCCAAGCTTCCAAAAAACTACGAGTTTCCGGAAATCTCAGCAAACATTTTCTCACCCAATCTTGATGATACTGGCAGGTAATGATCAGTACACCAATCCCAGTTGGCACACCAAATTTCGTTCTGCTAGGTTAAACCGTTCCTTTGCATTAACCGTATTCATGTTTAGGTTTCACTCTGTTTTCTCATATACGGATACATGTAGTTGGAACTCTAAATCAAACACAGTTTTTGCTAGCTCTTTGAAACTTGGCACAATAATGTAGTTCCAACTTCTATCGCTATGCTTTGTGTCCTATTGAAGTAGCCCCAAGTTGAGACTGACGAGAAACACTTTCATTGAAAGGGGTTGCAATGCTTCCAAAAAACAACGAGTTTCCTGAAATCTCAGCAAACATTTTTTCACCCAATCTTGATGATACGTCCATTTAATGATCAGTACACCAATCCCACTCGGCTCACCAAATTTCGTTCTTCTAGGTTAAACCGTTCCTTTGCAGTAACCGTTTTCATGTTTTAGGTTTCACTCTGTTTTCTCCTATATGGATACATGTAGTTGGAACTCTAAATCAAACACGGTTTGTGCTACCTCTTTGAAACTAGGCACAAAAATGTAGTTCCAAGTTCTATCGCTATTATTAGTGTGCTATTGAAGTAGCCCCAAGCAGAGACTGACGAGAATCACTTTCATTGAAAGGGGTTGCCAAGCTTCCAAAAAACTACGAGTTTCCTGAAATCTCAGCAAACATTTTTTCACCCAATCTTGATGATACTGGCAGGTAATGATCAGTACACCAATCCCACTTGGCTCACCAAATTTCGTTATTCTAGGTTAAACAGTTCCTTTGCAGTAACCGTTTTCATGTTCAGGTTTCACTCTGTTTTCTCCTATATGGATACATGTACTTGGAACTCTAAATCAAACACGGTTTGTGCTAGCTGTTTGAAACTTGGCACAATAATGTAGTTCCAAGATCTATCGCTGTGGTTTGTGTCCTATTGAAGTAGCCCCATGCAGAGACTGACGAGAATCACTTTCATTAAAAGGGGTTGCCAGCTTCCAAAAAACTACGAGTTTCCTGAAATCTCAGCAAACATTTTTTCAGCCAATCTTGATGATACAGACAGGTAATGATCAGTACACCAATCCCACTTGGCTCACCAAATTTCGTTCTTCTAGGTTAAACCGTTCCTTTGCAGTAACCGTTTTCATGTTTAGGTTTCACTCTTGTTTTCTCATATATGGATACATGAAGTTGGAACTCTAAATCAAACACGGTTTGTGCTAGCTCTTTGAAACTTGGCACAATAATGTAGTTCCTAGTTCTATCGCTATGGTTTGTGTCCTATTGAAGTATCCCCAAGCAGAGACTGACGAGAATCACTTTCATTGAAAGGGGTTGCCAAGCTTCCAAAAAACTACCAGTTTCCTGAAATATCAGCAAACATTTTTTCACCCAATCTTGATGATACTGGCAGGTAATGATCAGTACACCAATCCCACTTGGCTCACCAAATTTCGTTCTTCTAGGTTAAACCGTTCCTTTGCAGTAACTGTTTCCATGTTTAGGTTTCACTCTGTTTTCTCCTATATGGATACATGTAGTTGGAACTCTAAATCAAACACGGTTTGTGCTAGCTCTTTTAAAGTTGGCACAATAATGTAGTTCCAAGTTCTATCGCTATGCTTTGGGTCCTATTGAAGTAGCCCCAAGCAGAGACTGAAGAGAATCACTTTCATTGAGAGGGTTTGCCAAGCTTCCAAAAAACTACGAGTTTTCCGGAAATCTCAGCAAACACTTTTTCACCCAATCTTGATGATACTGGCAGGTAATGATCAGTACACCAATCCCACTTGGCTCACCAAACTTCGTTCTTCTTGGTTAAAACGTTCCTTTGCAGTAACCGTTTTCATGTTTAGGTTTCACTCTGTTTTCTCCTATACGGAAACATGTAGTTGGAACTCTAAATCAAACACGGTTTGTGCTAGCTCTTTGAAACTTGGCACAATAATGTAGTTCCAACTTCTATCGCTATGGTTTGTGTCCTATTGAAGTAGCCCCAAGCAGAGACTGACGAGAATCACACACATTGAAAGGGTTGCCAAGCTTCCAAAAAACAACGAGTTTCCGGAAATCTCAGCAAACACTTTTTCACCCAATCTTGATGATACGTCCATTTAATGATCAGTACACCAATCCCACTTGGCTCACCAAATTTCGATCTTCTAAGTTAAACCGTTCCTTGCAGTAACCGTTTTCATTTTTAGGTTTCACTCTGTTTTCTCCTATATGGATACATGTAGTTGGAACACTAAATCAAACACGGTTTGTGCTAGCTCTTTGAAACTTGGCACAATAATGTAGTTCCAAGATCTATCGCTGTGGTTTCTGTCCTATTGAAGTAGCCCCATGCAGAGACTGACGAGAATCACTTTCATTGAAAGGGGTTGCCAAGCTTCCAAAAAACTACGAGTTTCCTGAAATCTCAGCAAACATTTTTTCAGCCAATCTTGATGATACTGCCAGGTAATGATCAGTACACCAATCCCACTTGGCTCACCAAATTTTATTCTTCTAGGTTAAACCGTTCCTTTGCAGTAACCGTTTTCATGTTTAGGTTTCACTCTTGTTTTCTCATATATGGATACATGAAGTTGGAACTCTAAATCAAACACGGTTTGTGCTAGCTCTTTGAAACTTGGCACAATAATGTAGTTCCTAGTTCTATCGCTATGGTTGGTGTCCTATTTTAGTAGCCCCAAGCAGAGACTGACGAGAATCACACTCATTGAAAAGGGTTGCCAAGCTTCCAAAAAACTACGAGTTTCCTGAAATCTCAGCAAACATTTTTTCACCCAATCTTGATAATACTGGCAGGTAATGATCAGTACACCAATCCCACTTGGCTCACCAAACTTCGTTCTTCTACGTTAAACCGTTCCTTTGCAGGAACCGTTTTCATGTTTAGGTTTCACTCTGTTTTCTCCTATATGCATACATGTTGTTGGAACTCTAAATCAAACACGGTTTGTGCTAGCTGTTTGAAACTTGGCACAATAATGTAGTTCCAAGTTCTATCGCTATGGTTTGGGTCCTATTGAAGTAGCCCCAAGCAGAGACTGACGAGAATCACTTTCATTGACAGGGATTGCGAAGCTTCCAAAAAACTACGAGTTTCCGGAAATCTCAGCAAACACTTTTTCACCCAATCTTGATGATACTGGCAGGTAATGATCAGTACACCAATCCCACTTGGCTCACCAAACTTCGTTCTTCTAGGTTAAAGCGTTCCTTTGCAGTAACCGTTTTCATGTTTAGGTTTCACTCTGTTTTCTCCTATATTGATAAATGTATTTGGAACTAAAAATCAAACACGGCTTGTGCTAGCTCTTTGAAACTTGGCACAATAATGTAGTTCCAAGTTCTATGGCTATGGTTTGTGTCCTACTGAAGTAGCCCCAAGCAGAGACTGACGAGAATCACTTTCATTGACAGGGATTGCCAAGCTTCCAAAAAACTACGAGTTTCCTGAAATCTCAGCAAACATTTTCTCACCCAATCTTGATGATACTGGCAGGTAATGATCAGTACACCAATCCCAGTTGGCACACCAAATTTCGTTCTGCTAGGTTAAACCGTTCCTTTGCATTAACCGTATTCATGTTTAGGTTTCACTCTGTTTTCTCCTATATGGAAACATGTAGTTGGAACTCTAAATCAAACACGGTTTGTGCTAGCTCTTTGAAACGTGGCACAATAATGTAGTTCCACGTTCTATCGCTATGCTTTGTGTCCTATTGAAGTAGCCCCAAGCAGAGACTGACGAGCGTCACTTTCATTGAAATGCGTTGCCAAGCTTCCAAAAAACTACGAGTTTCCTGAAAAATCAGCAAACATGTTTTCACCCAATCTTGATGATACGTCCATTTAATGATCAGTACACCAATCCCACTGGGCTCACCAAATTTCGTTCTTCTAAGTTAAACCGTTCCTTGCAGTAACCGTTATAATGTTTAGGTTTCACTCTGTTTTCTCATATACGGATACATGTAGTTGGAACTCTAAATCAAACACAGTTTGTGCTAGCTCTTTGAAACTTGGCACAATTATGTAGTTCCAACTTCTATCGCTATGCTTTGTGTCCTATTGAAGTAGCCCCAAGTTGCGACTGACGAGAATCACTTCATTGAAAGGGGTTGCAATGCTTCCAAAAAACAACGATTTTCCTGAAATCTCAGCAAACATTTTTTAAACCCAATCTTGATGATGCGTCCATTTAATGATCAGTACACCAATCCCAACTCGGCTCACCAAATTTCGTTCTTCTAGGTTAAACTGTTCCTTTGCAGTAACCGTTTTCATGTTTAGGTTTCACTCTGTTTTCTCCTATATGGATACATGTAGTTGGAACTCTAAATCAAACACGGTTTGTGCTACTTCTTTGAAACTTGGCACAAAAATATAGTTCCAAGTTCTATCGCTATTATTTGTGTGCTATTGAAGTAGCCCCAAGCAGAGACTGACGAGAATCACTTTCATTGAAAGGGGTTGCCAAGCTTCCAAAAAACTACGAGTTTCCTGAAATCTCAGCAAACATTTTTGCACCCAATCTTGATGATACTGGTAGGTAATGATCAGTACACCAATCCCACTTGGCTCACCAAATTTCGTTCTTCTACGTTAAACCGTTCCTTTGGCAGTAACCGTTTTCATGTTTAGGTTTCACTCTTGTTTTCTCCTATATGGATACATGAAGTTGGAACTCTAAATCAAACACGGTTTGTGCTAGCTCTTTGAAACGTGGCACAATAATGTAGTTCCAAGTTCTATCGCTATGGTTTGTGTCTTATTGAAGTAGCCCCAAGCAGAGACTGACGAGAATCACTTTCATTGAAAGGGGTTGCCAAGCTTCCAAAAAACTACGAGTTTCCTGAAATCTCAGCAAACATTTTTTCACCCAATCTTGATGATACTGGCAGGTAATGATCAGTACATCAATCCCACTTGGCTCACCAAATTTCGTTATTCTAGGTTAAACAGTTCCTTTGCAGTAACCGTTTTCATGTTCAGGTTTCACTCTGTTTTCTCCTATATGGATACATGTACTTGGAACTCTAAATCAAATACGGTTAGTGCTACCTCTTTGAAACTTGGCACAATAATGTAGTTCCAAGTTCTATAGCTGTGGTTTGTGTCCTATTGAAGTAGCCCCAAGCAGAGACTGACGAGAATCACTTTCATTGAAAGGGCTTGCCAAGCTTCCAAAAAACTACTAGCTTCCTGAAATCTCAGCAAACATTTTTTCACCCAATCTTGATGATACTGGCAGGTAATGATCAGTACACCAATCCACTTGGCTCACCAAATTTCGTTCTTCTAGGTTAAACCGTTCCTTTGCAGTAACCGTTTTCATGTTCACGTTTCACTCTGTTTTCTCCTATATGGATACATGCAGTTGGAACTCTAAATCAAACACGGTTTGTGCTAGCTGTTTGAAAGTTGGCACAATAATGTAGTTCCAAGTTCTATCGCTATGCTTTGGGTCCTATTGAAGTAGCCCCAAGCAGAGACTGAAGAGAATCACTTTCATTGAGAGGGTTTGCCAAGATTCCAAAAAACTACGAGTTTCCGGAAATCTCAGCAAACACTTTTTCACCCAATCTTGATGATACTGGCAGGTAATGATCAGTACACCAATCCCACTTGGCTCACCAAACTTCGTTCTTCTTGGTTAAAACGTTCCTTTGCAGTAACCGTTTTCATGTTTAGGTTTCACTCTGTTTTCTCCTATATGGAAACATGTAGTTGGAACTCTAAATCAAACACGGTATGTGCTAGCTCTTTGAAACTTGGCACAATAATGTAGTTCGAACTTCTATCGCTATGGTTTGTGTCCTATTGAAGTAGCCCCAAGTTTAGACTGACGAGAATCACTTTCATTGAAAGGGGTTGCAATGCTTCCAAAAAACAACGCGTTTCCTGAAATCTCAGCAAACATTTTTTTAACCCAATCTTGATGATACGTCCATTTAATGATCAGTACACCAATCCCACTCGGCACACCAAATTTCGTTCTTCTAGGTTAAACCGTTCCTTTGCAGTAACCGTTTTCATGTTTAGGTTTCACTCTGTTTTCTCCTATATGGATACATGTAGTTGGAACTCTAAATCAAACACGGTTTGTGCTACCTCTTTGAAACTTGGCACAAAAATGTAGTTCCAAGTTCTATCGCTATTATTTGTGTGCTATTGAAGTAGCCCCAAGCAGAGACTGACGAGAATCACTTTCATTGAAAGGGGTTGCCAAGCTTCCAAAAAACTACGAGATTCCTGAAATCTCAGCAAACATTTCTTCACCCAATCTTGATGATACTGGCAGGTAATGATCAGAACACCAATCCCACTTGGCTCACCAAATTTCGTTATTCTAGGTTAAACAGTTCCTTTGCAGTAACCGTTTTCATATTTAGGTTTCACTCTGTTTTCTCCTATATGGATACATGTACTTGGAACTCTAAATCAAACACGGTTTGTGCTAGCTGTTTGAAACTTGGCACAATAATGTAGTTCCAAGTTCTATCGCTATGCTTTGGGTCCTATTGAAGTAGCCCCAAGCAGAGACTGAAGAGAATCACTTTCATTGAAAGGGTTTGCCAAGCTTCCAAAAAACTACGAATTTCCGGAAATCTCAGCAAACACTTTTTCACCCAATCTTGATGATACGTCCATTTAATGATCAGTACACCAATCCCACTTGGCTCACCAAATTTCGTTCTACTAAGTTAAACCGTTCCTTGCAGTAACCGTTTTCATTTTTAGGTTTCACTCTGTTTTCTCCTATATGGATACATGTAGTTGGAACACTAAATCAAACACGGTTTGTGCTAGCTCTTTGAAACTTGGCACAATAATGTAGTTCCAAGATCTATCGCTGTGGTTTTTGTCCTATTGAAGTAGCCCCATGCAGAGACTGACGAGAATCACTTTCATTGAAAGGGGTTGCCAAGCTTCCCAAAAACTACGAGTTTCCTGAAATCTCAGCAAACATTTTTTCAGCCAATCTTGATGATACTGGCAGGTAATGATCAGTACACCAATCCCACTTGGCTCACCAAATTTCGTTCTTCTAGGTTAAACCGTTCCTTTGCAGTAACCGTTTTCATGTTCACGTTTCACTCTGTTTTCTCCTGTATGGATACATGCACTTGGAACTCTAAATCAAACACGGTTTGTGCTAGCTGTTTGAAAGTTGGCACAATAATGTAGTTCCAAGTTCTATCGGTATGCTTTGGGTCCTATTGAAGTAGCCCCAAGCAGAGACTGAAGAGAATCACTTTCATTGAGAAGGTTTGCCAAGCTTCCAAAAAACTACGAGTTTCCGGAAATCTCAGCAAACACTTTTTCACCCAATCTTGATGATACTGGCAGGTAATGATCAGTACACCAATCCCACTTGGCTCACCAAACTTCGTTCTTCTTGGTTAAAACGTTCCTTTGCAGTAACCGTTTTCATGTTTAGGTTTCACTCTGTTTTCTCCTATATGGAAACATGTAGTTGGAACTCTAAATCAAACACGGTTTGTGCTAGCTCTTTGAAACTTGGCACAATAATGTAGTTCCAACTTCTATCGCTATGGTTGGTGTCCTATTGAAGTAGCCCCAAGCAGAGACTGACGAGAATCACACTCATTGAAAAGGGTTGCCAAGCTTCCAAAAAACTACGAGTTTCCGGAAATCTCAGCAAACATTTTTTCACCCAATCTTGATAATACTGGCAGGTAATGATCAGTACACCAATCCCACTTGGCTCACCAAACTTCGTTCTTCTAGGTTAAACCGTTCCTTTGCAGTAACCGTTTTCATGTTTAGGTTTCACTCTGTTTTCTCCTATATGGATACATGTTGTTGGAACTCTAAATCAAACACGGTTTGGGCTAGCTGTTTGAAACTCGGCACAATAATGTAGTTCCAAGTTCTATCGCTATGGTTTGGGTCCTATTGAAGTAGCCCCAAGCAGAGACTGACGAGAATCACTTTCATTGACAGGATTGCCAAGCTTCCAAAAAACTACGAGTTTCCGGAAATCTCAGCAAACACTTTTTCACCCAATCTTGATGATACTGGCAGGTAATGATCAGGACACCAATCCCACTTGTCTCACCAAACTTCGTTCTTCTAGGTTAAAGCGTTCCTTTGCAGTAACCGTTTTCATGTTTAGGTTTCACTCTGTTTTCTCCTATATTGATAAATGTATTTGGAACTAAAAATCAAACACGGCTTGTGCTAGCTCTTTGAAACTTGGCACAATAATGTAGTTCCAAGTTCTATGGCTATGGTTTGCGTCATACTGAAGTAGCCCCAAGCAGAGACTGACGAGAATCACTTTCATTGACAGGGATTGCCAAGCTTCCAAAAAACTACGAGTTTCCTGAAATCTCAGCAAACATTTTCTCACCCAATCTTGATGATACTGGCAGGTAATGATCAGTACACCAATCCCAGTTGGCACACCAAATTTCGTTCTGCTAGGTTAAACCGTTCCTTTGCATTAACCGTATTCATGTTTAGGTTTCACTCTGTTTTCTCCTATATGGAAACATGTAGTTGGAACTCTAAATCAAACACGGTTTGTGCTAGCTCTTTGAAACTTGGCACAATAATGTAGTTCCAAGTTCTATCGCTATGGTTTGTGTCCTATTGAAGTAGCCCCAAGCAGAGACTGACGAGCATCACTTTCGTTGAAATGCGTTGCCAAGCTTCCAAAAAACTACGAGTTTCCTGAAAAATCAGCAAACATGTTTTTATCCAATCTTGATGATACGTCCATTTAATGATCAGTACACCAATCCCACTGGGCTCACGAAATTTCGTTCTTCTAAGTTAAACCGTTCCTTGCAGTAACCGTTTTCATTTTTAGGTTACACTCTGTTTTCTCCTATATGCATACATGTAGTTGGAACTCTAAATCAAACACGGTTTGTGCTACCTCTTTGAAACTTGGCACAATAATGTAGTTCCAACTTCTATCGCTATGCTTTGTGTCCTATTGAAGTAGCCCCAAGTTGGGACTGACGAGAATCACTTTCATTGAAAGGGGTTGCAATGCTTCCAAAAAACAACGAGTTTCCTGAAATCTCAGCAAACATTTTTTAAACCCAATCTTGATGATGCGTCCATTTAATGATCAGTACACCAATCCCACTCGGCTCACCAAATTTCGTTCTTCTAGGTTAAACTGTTCCTTTGCAGTAACCGTTTTCATGTTTAGGTTTCACTCTGTTTTCTCCATTATGGATACATGTAGTTGGAACTCTAAATCAAACACGGTTTGTGCTACCTCTTTGAAACTTGGCACAAAAATGTAGTTGCAAGTTCTATCGCTATTTTTTGTGTGCTATTGAAGTAGCCCCAAGCAGAGACTGACGAGAATCACTTTCATTGAAAGGGGTTGCCAAGCTTCCAAAAAACTACGAGATTCCTGAAATCTCAGCAAACATTTCTTCACCCAATCTTGATGATACTGGCAGGTAATGATCAGAACACCAATCTCACTTGGCTCACCAAATTTCGTTAGGTTAAACAGTTCCTTTGCAGTAACCGTTTTCATGTTCAGGTTTCACTCTGTTTTCTCCTATATGGATACATGTACTTGGAACTCTAAATCAAACACGGTTTGTGCTAGCTGTTTGAAACTTGGCACAATAATGTAGTTCCAAGTTCTATCGCTATGCTTTGGGTCCTATTGAAGTAGCCCCAAGCAGAGACTGAAGAGAATCACTTTCATTGAAAGGGTTTGCCAAGCTTCCAAAAAACTACGAATTTCCGGAAATCTCAGCAAACACTTTTTCACCCAATCTTGATGATACGTCCATTTAATGATCAGTACACCAATCCCACTTGGCTCACCAAATTTCGTTCTACTAAGTTAAACCGTTCCTTGCAGTAACCGTTTTCATTTTTAGGTTTCACTCTGTTTTCTCCTATATGGATACATGTAGTTGGAACACTAAATCAAACACGGTTTGTGCTAGCTCTTTGAAACTTGGCACAATAATGTAGTTCCAAGATCTATCGCTGTGGTTTGTGTCCTATTGAAGTAGCCCCATGCAGAGACTGACGAGAATCACTTTCATTGAAAGGGGTTGCCAAGCTTCCCAAAAACTACGAGTTTCCTGAAATCTCAGCAAACATTTTTTTCAGCCAATCTTGATGATACTGGCAGGTAATGATCAGTACACCAATCCCACTTGGCTCACCAAATTTCGTTCTTCTAGGTTAAACCGTTCCTTTGCAGTAACCGTTTTCATGTTTAGGTTTCACTCTTGTTTTCTCATATATGGATACATGAAGTTGGAACTCTAAATCAAACACGGTTTGTGCTAGCTCTTTGAAACTTGGCACATTAATGTAGTTCCAAGTTCTATCGCTATGGTTTGTGTCCTATTGAAGTATCCCCAAGCAGAGACTGACGAGAATCACTTTCATTGAAAGGGGTTGCCAAGCTTCCAAAAAACTACCAGTTTCCTGAAATCTCAGCAAAAATTTTTTCACCCAATCTTGATGATACTGGCAGGTAATGATCAGTACACCAATCCCACTTGGCTCACCAAATTTCGTTCTTCTAGGTTAAACCGTTCCTTTGCAGTAACCGTTTTCATGTTCACGTTTCACTCTGTTTTCTCCTGTATGGATACATGCAGTTGGAACTCTAAATCAAACACGGTCTGTGCTAGCTGTTTGAAAGTTGGCACAATAATGTAGTTCCAAGTTCTATCGCTATGCTTTGGGTCCTATTGAAGTAGCCCCAAGCAGAGACTGAAGAGAATCACTTTCATTGAGAGGGTTTGCCAAGCTTCCAAAAAACTACGAGTTTCCGGAAATCTCAGCATACACTTTTTCACCCAATCTTGATGATACTGGCAGGTAATGATCAGTACACCAATCCCACTTGGCTCACCAAACTTCGTTCTTCTTGGTTAAAACGTTCCTTTGCAGTAACCGTTTTCATGTTTAGGTTTCACTCTGTTTTCTCCTATATGGAAACATGTAGTTGGAACTCTAAATCAAACACGGTTTGTGCTAGCTCTTTGAAACTTGGCACAATAATGTAGTTCCAACTTCTATCGCTATGGTTGGTGTCCTATTGAAGTAGCCCCAAGCAGAGACTGACGAGAATCACACTCATTGAAAAGGGTTGCCAAGCTTCCAAAAAACTACGAGTTTCCTGAAATCTCAGCAAACATTTTTTCACCCAATCTTGATAATACTGGCAGGTAATGATCAGTACACCAATCCCACTTGGCTCACCAAACTTCGTTCTTCTTGGTTAAAACGTTCCTTTGCAGTAACCGTTTTCATGTTTAGGTTTCACTCTGTTTTCTCCTATATGGATACATGTTGTTGGAACTCTAAATCAAACACGGTTTGTGCTAGCTGTTTGAAACTTGGCACAATAATGTAGTTCCAAGTTCTATCACTATGGTTTGTGTCCTATTGAAGTATCCCCAAGCAGAGACTGACGAGAATCACTTTCATTGAAAGGGGTTGCCAAGGGTTCCAAAAAACTACGAGTTTCCTGAAATCTCAGCAAACACTTTTTCACCCAATCTTGATAATACTGGCAGGTAATGATCAGTACACCAATCCCACTTGTCTCACCAAACTTCGTTCTTCTAGGTTAAAGCGTTCCTTTGCAGTAACCGTTTTCATGTTTAGGTTTCAGTCTGTTTTCTCCTATATTGATAAATGTATTTGGAACTAAAAATCAAACACGGCTTGTGCTAGCTCTTTGAAACTTGGCACAATAATGTAGTTCCAAGTTCTATGGCTATGGTTTGTGTCCTACTGAAGTAGCCCCAAGCAGAGACTGACGAGAATCACTTTCATTGACAGGGATTGCCAAGCTTCCAAAAAACTACGAGTTTCCTGAAATCTCAGCAAACATTTTCTCACCCAGTCTTGATGATACTGGCAGGTAATGATCAGTACACCAATCCCAGTTGGCACACCAAATTTCGTTCTGCTAGGTTAAACCGTTCCTTTGCATTAACCGTATTCATGTTTAGGTTTCACTCTGTTTTCTCCTATATGGAAACATGTAGTTGGAACTCTAAATAAAACACGGTTTGTGCTAGCTCTTTGAAACTTGGCACAATAATGTAGTTCCAAGTTCTATCGCTATGCTTTGTGTCCTATTGAAGTAGCCCCAAGCAGAGACTGACGAGCGTCACTTTCATTGAAATGCGTTGCCAAGCTTCCAAAAAACTACGAGTTTCCTGAAAAATCAGCAAACATGTTTTCACCCAATCTTGATGATACGTCCATTTAATGATCAGTACACCAATCCCACTGGGCTCACCAAATTTCGTTCTTCTAAGTTAAACCGTTCCTTGCAGTAACCGTTTTCATTTTTAGGTTTCACTCTGTTTTCTCCTATATGGAAACATGTAGTTGGAACTCTAAATCAAACACGGTTTGTGCTAGCTCTTTGAAACTTGGCACAATAATGTAGTTCCAACTTCTATCGCTATGCTTTGTGTCCTATTGAAGTAGCCCCAAGTTGAGACTGACGAGAATCACTTTCATTGAAAGGGGTTGCAATGCTTCCAAAAAACTACGAGTTTCCTGAAATCTCAGCAAACATTTTTTTAACCCAATCTTGATGATACGTCCATTTAAGGATCAGTACACCAATCCCACTCGGCTCACCAAATTTCGTTCTTCTAGGTTAAACCGTTCCTTTGCAGTAACCCTTTTCATGTTTAGGTTTCACTCTGTTTTCTCCTATATGGATACATGTAGTTGGAACTCTAAATCAAACACGGTTTGTGCTACCTCTTTGAAACTTGGCACAAAAATGTAGTTCCAAGTTCTATCGCTATTATTTGTGTGCTATTGAAGTAGCCCCAAGCAGAGACTGACGAGAATCACTTTCATTGAAAGGGGTTGCCAAGCTTCCAAAAAACTACGAATTTCCGGAAATCTCAGCAAACACTTTTTCACCCAATCTTGATGATACGTCCATTTAATGATCAGTACACCAATCCCACTTGGCTCACCAAATTTCGTTCTTCTAAGTTAAACCGTTCCTTGCCGTAACCGTTTTCATTTTTAGGTTTCACTCTGTTTTCTCCTATATGGATACATGTAGTTGGAACACTAAATCAAACACGGTTTGTGCTAGCTCTTTGAAACTTGGCACAATAATGTAGTTCCAAGTTCTATCGCTGTGGTTTGTGTCCTATTGAAGTAGCCCCAAGCAGAGACTGACGAGAATCACTTTCATTGAAAGGGCTTGACAAGCTTCCAAAAAACTACGAGTATCCTGAAATCTCAGCAAACATTTTGTCAGCCAATCTTGATGATACTGGCAGGTAATGATCAGTACACCAATCCCACTTGGCTCACCAAATTTCGTTCTTCTAGGTTAAACCGTTCCTTTGCAGTAACCGTTTTCATGTTTAGGTTTCACTCTTGTTTTCTCCTATATGGATACATGAAGTTGGAACTCTAAATCAAACACGGTTTGTGCTAGCTCTTTGAAACATGGCACAATAATGTAGTTCCTAGTTCTATCGCTATGGTTTGTGTCCTATTGAAGTAGCCCCAAGCAGAGACTGACGAGAATCACTTTCATTGAAAGGGGTTGCCAAGCTTCCAAAAAACTACTAGTTTCCTGAAATCTCAGCAAACATTTTTTCACCCAATCTTGATGATACTGGCAGGTAATGATCAGTACACCAATCCCACTTGGCTCACCAAATTTCGTTCTTCTAGGTTAAACCGTTCCTTTGCAGTAAGCGTTTTCATGTTCACGTTTCACTCTGTTTTCTCCTATATGGATACATGCAGTTGGAACTCTAAATCAAACACGGTTTGTGCTAGCTGTTTGAAAGTTGGCACAATAATGTAGTTCCAAGTTCTATCGCTATGCTTTGGGTCCTATTGAAGTAGCCCCAAGTTGAGACTGACGAGAATCACTTTCATTGAAAGGGGTTGCAATGCTTCCAAAAAACAACGCGTTTCCTGAAATCTCAGCAAACATTTTTTGAACCCAATCTTGATGATACGTCCATTTAATGATCAGTACACCAATCCCACTCGGCTCACCAAATTTCGTTCTTCTAGGTTAAACCGTTCCTTTGCAGTAACCGTTTTCATGTTTAGGTTTCACTCTGTTTTCTCCTATATGGATACATGTAGTTGGAACTCTAAATCAAACACGGTTTGTGCTACCTCTTTGAAACTTGGCACAAAAATGTAGTTCCAAGTTCTATCGCTATTATTTGTGTGCTATTGAAGTAGCCCCAAGAAGAGACTGACGAGAATCACTTTCATTGAAAGGGGTTGCCAAGCTTCCAAAAAACTACGAGATTCCTGAAATCTCAGCAAACATTTCTTCACCCAATCTTGATGACACTGGCAGGTAATGATCAGTACACCAATCCCACTTGGCTCACCAAATTTCGTTATTCTAGGTTAAACAGTTCCTTTGCAGTAACCGTTTTCATGTTCAGGTTTCACTCTGTTTTCTCCTATATGGATACATGTACTTGGAACTCTAAATCAAACACGGTTTGTGCTAGCTGTTTGAAACTTGGCACAATAATGTAGTTCCAAGTTCTATCGCTATGCTTTGGGTCCTATTGAAGTAGCTCCAAGCAGAGACTGAAGAGAATCACTTTAATTGAAAGGGTTTGCCAAGCTTCCAAAAAACTACGAATTTCCGGAATTCTCAGCAAACACTTTTTCACCCAATCTTGATGATACGTCCATTTAATGATCAGTACACCAATCCCACTTGGCTCACCAAATTTCGTTCTTCTAAGTTAAACCGTTCCTTGCAGTAACCGTTTTCATTTTTAGGTTTCACTCTGTTTTCTCCTATATGGATACATGTAGTTGGAACACTAAATCAAACACGGTTTGTGCTAGCTCTTTGAAACTTGGCACAATAATGTAGTTCCAAGATCTATCGCTGTGGTTTGTGTCCTATTGAAGTAGCCCCAAGTTGAGACTGACGAGAATCACTTTCATTGAAAGGGGTTGCAATGCTTCCAAAAAACAACGCGTTTCCTGAAATCTCAGCAAACATTTTTTGAACCCAATCTTGATGATACGTCCATTTAATGATCAGTACACCAATCCCACTTGGCTCACCAAACTTCGTTCTTCTTGGTTAAAACGTTCCTTTGCAGTAACCGTTTTCATGTTTAGGTTTCACTCTGTTTTCTCATATATGGATACATGAAGTTGGAACTCTAAATCAAACACGGTTTGTGCTAGCTGTTTGAAACTTGGCACAATAATGTAGTTCCTAGTTCTATCGCTATGGTTTGTGTCGTATTGAAGTAGCCCCAAGGGGAGACTGATGAGAATCACTTTCATTGAAAGGGGTTGCCAAGCTTCCAAAAAACTACCAGTTTCCTGAAATCTCAGCAAACATTTTTTCACCCAATCTTGATGATACTGGCAGGTAATGATCAGTACACCAATCCCACTTGGCTCACCAAATTTCGTTCTTCTAGGTTAAACCGTTCCTTTGCAGTAACCGTTTTCATGTTCACGTTTCACTCTGTTTTCTCCTATATGGATACATGCAGTTGGAACTCTAAATCAAACACGGTTTGTGCTAGCTGTTTGAAAGTTGGCACAATAATGTAGTTCCAAGTTCTATCGCTATGCTTTGGGTCCTATTGAAGTAGCCCCAAGCAGAGACTGAAGAGAATCACTTTCATTGAGAGGGTTTGCCAAGCTTCCAAAAAACTACGAGTTTCCGGAAATCTCAGCAAACACTTTTTCACCCAATCTTGATGATACTTGCAGGTAATGATCAGTACACCAATCCCACTTGGCTCACCAAACTTCGTTCTTCTTGGTTAAAACGTTCCTTTGCAGTAACCGTTTTCATGTTTAGGTTTCACTCTGTTTTCTCCTATATGGAAACATGTAGTTGGAACTCTAAATCAAACACGGTTTGTGCTAGCTCTTTGAAACTTGGCACAATAATGTAGTTCCAACTTCTATCGCTATGGTTGGTGTCCTATTGAAGTAGCCCCAAGCAGGGACTGACGAGAAACACACTCATTGAAAAGGGTTGCCAAGCTTCCAAAAAATTACGAGTTTTCTGAAATCTCAGCAAACATTTTTTCACCCAATCTTGATAATACTGGCAGGTAATGATCAGTACACCAATCCCACTTGGCTCACCAAACTTCGTTCTTCTAGGTTAAACCGTTCCTTTGCAGTAACCGTTTTCATGTTCAGGTTTCACTCTGTTTTCTCCTATATGGATACATGTACTTGGAACTCTAAATCAAACACGGTTTGTGCTAGCTGTTTGAAACTTGGCACAATAATGTAGTTCCAAGTTCTATCGCTATGCTTTGGGTCCTATTGAAGTAGCCCCAAGCAGAGACTGAAGAGAATCACTTTCATTGAAAGGGTTTGCCAAGCTTCCAAAAAACTACGAATTTCCGGAAATCTCAGCAAACACTTTTTCACCCAATCTTGATGATACGTCCATTTAATGATCAGTACACCAATCCCACTTGGCTCACCAAATTTCGATCTTCTAAGTTAAACCGTTCCTTGCAGTAACCGTTTTCATTTTTAGGTTTCACTCTGTTTTCTCCTATATGGATACATGTAGTTGGAACACTAAATCAAACACGGTTTGTGCTAGCTCTTTGAAACTTGGCACAATAATGTAGTTCCAAGATCTATCGCTGTGGTTTGTGTCCTATTGAAGTAGCCCCATGCAGAGACTGACGAGAATCACTTTCATTGAAAGGGGTTGCCAAGCTTCCAAAAAACTACGAGTTTCCTGAAATCTCAGCAAACATTTTTTTCAGCCAATCTTGATGATACTGGCAGGTAATGATCAGTACACCAATCCCACTTGGTTTACCAAATTTCGTTCTTCTAGGTTAAACCGTTCCTTTGCAGTAACCGTTTTCATGTTTACGTTTCACTCTTGTTTTCTCATATATGGATACATGAAGTTGGAACTCTAAATCAAACACGGTTTGTGCTAGCTCTTTGAAACTTGGCACAATAATGTAGTTCCTAGTTCTAAGGCTATGGTTTGTGTCCTATTGAAGTATCCCCAAGCAGAGACTGACGAGAATCACTTTCATTGAAAGGGGTTGCCAAGCTTCCAAAAAACTACCAGTTTCCTGAAATCTCAGCAAAGATTTTTTCACCCAATCTTGATGATACTGGCAGGTAATGATCAGTACACCAATCCCACTTGGCTCACCAAATTTCATTCTTCTAGGTTAAACCGTTCCTTTGCAGTAACCGTTTTCATGTTCACGTTTCACTCTGTTTTCTCCTATATGGATACATGCAGTTGGAACTCTAAATCAAACACGGTTTGTGCTAGCTGTATGAAAGTTGGCACAATTATGTAGTTCCAAGTTCTATCGCTATGCTTTGGGTCCTATTGAAGTAGCCCCAAGCAGAGACTGAAGAGAATCATTTTCATTGAGAGGGTTTGCCAAGCTTCCAAAAAACTACGAGTTTCCGGAAATCTCAGCAAACACTTTTTCACCCAATCTTGATGATACTGGCAGGTAATGATCAGTACACCAATCCCACTTGGCTCACCAAACTTCGTTCTTCTAGGTTAAAGCGTTCCTTTGCAGTAACCGTTTTCATGTTTAGGTTTCACTCTGTTTTCTCCTATATTGATGAATGTATTTGGAACTAAAAATCAAACACGGCTTGTGCTAGCTCTTTGAAACTTGGCACAATAATGTAGTTCCAAGTTCTATGGCTATGGTTTGTGTCCTACTGAAGTAGCCCCAAGCAGAGACTGACGAGAATCACTTTCATTGACACGGATTGCCAAGCTTCCAAAAAACTACGAGTTTCCTGAAATCTCAGCAAACATTTTCTCACCCAATCTTGATGATACTGGCAGGTAATGATCAGTTCACCAATCCCAGTTGGCACACCAAATTTCGTTCTGCTAGGTTAAACCGTTCCTTTGCATTAACCGTATTCATGTTTAGGTTTCACTCTGTTTTCTCCTATATGGAAACATGTAGTTGGAACTCTAAATCAAACACGGTTTGTGCTAGCTCTTTGAAACTTGGCACAATAATGTAGTTCCAAGTTCTATCGCTATGGTTTGTGTCCTATTGAAGTAGCCCCAAGCAGAGACTGACGAGCATCACTTTCATTGAAATGCGTTGCCAAGCTTGCAAAAAACTACGAGTTTCCTGAAAAATCAGCAAACATGTTTTCACCCAATCTTGATGATACGTCCATTTAATGATCAGTACACCAATCCCACTGGGCTCACCAAATTTCGTTCTTCTAAGTTAAACCGTTCCTTGCAGTAACCGTTTTCATTTTTAGGTTTCACTCTGTTTTCTCCTATATGCATACATGTAGTTGGAACTCTAAATCAAACACGGTTTGTGCTAGCTCTTTGAAACTTGGCACAATAATGTAGTTCCAACTTCTATCGCTATGCTTTGTGTCCTATTGAAGTAGCCCCAAGTTGAGACTGACGAGAATCACTTTCATTGAAAGGGGTTGCAATGCTTCCAAAAAACAACGAGTTTCCTGAAATCTCAGCAAACATTTTTTTAACCCAATCTTGATGATACGTCCATTTAATGATCAGTACACCAATCCCACTCGGCTCACCAAATTTCGTTCTTCTAGGTTAAACCGTTCCTTTGCAGTAACCGTTTTCATGTTTAGGTTTCACTCTGTTTTCTCCTATATGGATACATGTAGTTGGAACTCTAAATCAAACACGGTTTGTGCTACCTCTTTGAAACTTGGCACAAAAATGTAGTTCCAAGTTCTATCGCTATTATTTGTGTGCTATTGAAGTAGCCCCAAGCAGAGACTGACGAGAATCACTTTCATTGAAAGGGGTTGCCAAGCTTCCAAAAAACTACGAGTTTCCTGAAATCTCAGCAAACATTTTTTCACCCAATCTTGATGATACTGTCAGGTAATGATCAGTACACCAATCCCACTTGGCTCACCAAATTTCGTTCTTCTAGGTTAAACCGTTCCTTTGCAGTAACCGTTTTCATGTTCACGTTTCACTCTGTTTTCTCCTATATGGATACATGCAGTTGGAACTCTAAATCAAACACGGTTTGTGCTAGCTGTTTGAAAGTTGGCACAATAATGTAGTTCCAAGTTCTATCGCTATGCTTTGGGTCCTATTGAAGTAGCCCCAAGCAGAGACTGACGAGAATCACTTTCATTGAAAGGGGTTGCCAAGCTTCCAAAAAACTACGAGTTTCCTGAAATCTCAGCAAACATTTTTTCATCCAATCTTGATGATACAGGCAGGTAATGATCAGTACATCAATCCCACTTGGCTCACCAAATTTCGTTATTCTAGGTTAAACAGTTCCTTTGCAGTAACCGTTTTCATGTTCAGGTTTCACTCTGTTTTCTCCTATATGGATACATGTACTTGGAACTCTAGATCAAACACGGTTTGTGCTAGCTGTTTTAAACTTGGCACAATAATGTAGTTCCAAGTTCTATCGCTATGCTTTGGGTCCTATTGAAGTAGCCCCAAGCAGAGACTGAAGAGAATCACTTTCATTGAAAGGGGTTGCCAAGCTTCCAAAAAACTACGAATTTCCGGAAATCTCAGCAAACACTTTTTCACCCAATCTTGATGATACGTCCATTTAATGATCAGTACACCGATCCCATTTGGCTCACCAAATTTCGTTCTTCTAAGTTAAACCGTTCCTTGCAGTAACCGTTTTCATTTTTAGGTTTCACTCTATTTTCTCCTATATGGATACATGTAGTTGGAACACTAAATCAAACACGGTTTGTGCTAGCTCTTTGAAACTTGGCACAATAATGTAGTTCCAAGTTCTATCGCTGTGGTTTGTGTCCTATTGAAGTAGCCCCAAGCAGAGACTGACGAGAATCACTTTCATTGAAAGGGGTTGCCAAGCTTCCAAAAAACTACCAGTTTCCTGAAATCTCAGCAAACATTTTTCAGCCAATCTTGATGATACTGGCAGGTAATGATCAGTACACCAATCCCACTTGGCTCACCAAATTTCGTTCTTCTAGGTTAAACCGTTCCTTTGCAGTAACCGTTTTCATGTTTAGGTTTCACTCTTGTTTTCTCCTTTATGGATACTTGTAGTTGGAACTCTAAATCAAACACGGTTTGTGCTAGCTCTTTGAAACTTGGCACAATAATGTAGTTCCTTGTTCTATCGCTATGGTTTGTGTACTATTGAAGTAGCCCCAAGCAGAGACTGACGAGAATCACTTTCATTGAAAGGGGTTGCCAAGCTTCCAAAAAACTACTAGTTTCCTGAAATCTAAGCAAACATTTTTTCACCCAATCTTGATGATACTGGCAGGTAATGATCAGTACACCAATCCCACTTGGCTCACCAAATTTCGTTCTTCTAGGTTAAACCGTTCCTTTGCAGTAACCGTTTTCATGTTCACGTTTCACTCTGTTTTCTCCTATATGGATACATGCAGTTGGAACTCTAAATCAAACACGGTTTGTGCTAGCTGTTTGAAAGTTGGCACAATAATGTAGTTCCAAGTTCTATCGCTATGCTTTGGGTCCTATTGAAGTAGCCCCAAGCAGAGACTGAAGAGAATCACTTTCATTGAGAGGGTTTGCCAAGCTTCCAAAAAACTACGAGTTTCCGGAAATCTCAGCAAACACTTTTTCACCCAATCTTGATGATACTGGCAGGTAATGATCAGTACACCAATCCCACTTGGCTCACCAAACTTCGTTCTTCTTGGTTAAAACGTTCTTTGCAGTAACCGTTTTCATGTTTAGGTTTCACTCTGTTTTCTCCTATATGGAAACATGTAGTTGGAACTCTAAATCAAACACGGTTTGTGCTAGCTCTTTGAAACTTGGCACAATAATGTAGTTCCAAGTTCTATTGCTATGCTTTGTGTCCTATTGAAGTAGCCCCAAGTTGAGACTGACGAGAATCACTTTCATTGAAAGGGGTTGCAATGCTTCCAAAAAACAACGAATTTCCTGAAATCTCAGCAAACATTTTTTAACCCAATCTTGATGATACGTCCATTTAATGATCAGTACACCAATCCCACTCGGCTCACCAAATTTCGTTCTTCTAGGTTAAACCGTTCCTTTGCAGAAACCGTTTTCATGTTCACGTTTCACTCTGTTTTCTCCTATATGGTTACATGCAGTTGGAACTCTAAATCAAACACGGTTTGTGCTAGCTGTTTGAAAGTTGGCACAATAATGTAGTTCCAAGTTCTATCGCTATGCTTTGGGTCCTATTGAAGTAGCCCCATGCAGAGACTGAAGAGAAACACTTTCATTGAGAGGGTTTGCCAAGCTTCCAAAAAACTACGAGTTTCCGGAAATCTCAGCAAACACTTTTTCACCCAATCTTGATGATACTGGCAGGTAATGATCAGTACACCAATCCCACTTGGCTCACCAAATTTCGTTCTTCTAGGTTAAACCGTTCCTTTGCAGTAACCGTTTTCATGTTTAGGTTTCACTCTTGTTTTCTCCTATATGGATACATGAAGTTGGAACTCTAAATCAAACACGGTTTGTGCTAGCTCTTTGAAACTTGGCACAATAATGTAGTTCCTAGTTCTATCGCTATGGTTTGTGTACTATTGAAGTAGCCCCAAGCAGAGACTGACGAGAATCACTTTCATTGAAAGGGGTTGCCAAGCTTCCAAAAAACTACTAGTTTCCTGAAATCTCAGCAAACATTTTTTCACCCAATCTTGATGATACTGGCAGGTAATGATCAGTACACCAATCCCACTTGGCTCACCAAATTTCGTTCTTCTAGGTTAAACCGTTCCTTTGCAGTAACCGTTTTCATGTTCACGTTTCACTCTGTTTTCTCCTATATGGATACATGCAGTTGGAACTCTAAACTAAACACGGTTTGTGCTAGCTGTTTGAAAGTTGGCACAATAATGTAGTTCCAAGTTCTATCGCTATGCTTTGGGTCCTATTGAAGTAGCCCCAAGCAGAGACTGAACACAATCACTTTCATTGAGAGGGTTTGCCAAGATTCCAAAAAACTACGAGTTTCCGGAAATCTCAGCAAACACTTTTTCACCCAATCTTGATGATACTGGCAGGTAATGATCAGTACACCAATCCCACTTGGCTCACCAAACTTCGTTCTTCTTGGTTA